>NC_134879.1:18428735-18431235 GCF_041734735.1 Babylonia areolata
TGCCTGAACCTCTTCGTGTGTATACGGCAAGCAGAAGATCAAATTCACACGTTAAAGATCCTGTAATCCATGTCAGCATTCGGTGGGTTATGGAACAAGAACATACCCTGCATGCACACCCTGGAAAATGGAGTATGGCTGCCTACATGGCGGGGTAAAAAAAACGATCATACACATAAAAGCCCACTCGTGTACATACGAGTGAACGTGGGAGTTGCAGCCCACGAACGAAGAAGAAGAATTCCCGACATGTTTCTCTGTGTGAAATACGGGTTGCTTTCCACGAGGAGAGCGTGTCGAAGAAGCAGAAGAAGAAATAGATGCAGGATTTCGTACAGATTTGGATCAATCGGCTGAATGGGGAGAAGGATGGTCCCTGCTCCATCAATTTTTCGGTCATTGGAGGCATCCTGCCCACAGCTGAGTGTGCTGTGGCCTGGCTCAAATGCCAAGACTGGGACCACACAATCGAAAGACGAACGCGCAAAGAAGCATATAGAAACACATACACACACGCACGCGCGCGCGCGCGCGATTACACGCGCACACACATATACAAACAACATGCACGGACACACACACACACACACGGACACACACACACGCATACACGCAAGCACGCAACCATACGCACATACACACACAAGCATGCATGCGTGTATACATGCACACGCACACGCGCGCGCGCACACACACACACACAGACGCACACACATACTCTCACATACAAACACACACAAATCCACGCACACACACACACACACGCACACACACACACACGCACGCACACACACGCACACACACACACACACACACACACACACACACACACGCACGCACGCACGCACGCACGCACACACACACACACACACACACACACACACACACACACATCGGCAATCCAGCGGTCAGCACATATCATTTCCTCGTGTTAACTCTCTCCATACGAACGGCGAAAGAGACGACGTTAACAGCGTTTCACCCCAGTTACCATCATCAAAATATTGCAAGCGGAAGGCTCTTATACTGAAGAGGTGAATGTTGACAAAAAATACCACAATTCTGACGACGGAACCTAAAGGTTGGGTCATTTAGACACCCACTGGACATCCGAGGGGTCTGTGTAGAGGAGAAGAGAGGACTGGCCGTACTGAGTGAGTTAAAAGCACATCAAGAGAAGATCTGTCGCAACATCTTGAGCTGCACACAAGCTTGACTTTGAAAGATGACGAAATTCACCTGGTGCCTGCTTGCATGTACTATCATCATTGTGCAACAACTTGGCTTTATTGCTCGTATAGGTGAATCATCTCCACAGAGAGAGAGAGAGAGAGAGAGAGAGAGAGAGACAGACAGACAGACAGACAGACAGACACATAGAGACATAGAAATAGACAACACACACACACACACACACACACACACACACACACACACACACACACACACACACACTGACATATATCTATCTATCTATCTAGACTAGCGGAACTTTTCAAGGGAGTTGTCCCGGTTAACCAGCTGTCGCTGTCCAGTCTCGCGCTGACGTAATTTGGTTCCCCTTGACAACACACACACACACACACACACACACACACACAACGTGAGGTAAGACGTATTTTGAAAACCGCGGGACACTAGACTCAAAACCATGGCCGGGACGATCAATCCCCTTCGACCCAGACTGGGGGTGGCTAGGGGGCGTGGGGGGTGTGATCGATAGAAAAATAATGCCAACCGTCCCTGACTCCTCCTCCCTCCCTTCCCACTGCACCACCACCCCCTATACTACTCCTACCCCTCCCCACCCCGCCTCCCTCACACCACACCACACCTCCAACGATTCTACCTCTCCCCTGCTTTTTTTTTTTTTTTTCTTAAAAAAAAAAAAAAAAAATTCCATTCAAGATGACGTCGACCAGACTGTCTCTCGCTGACAGCGAATTAATTAATATGTGTGTGTGTGTGTGTGTGTGTGTGTGTGTGTGTGTGTGTGTGTGTCTAACACTGGATGCTATTTAACCTCCTGTGAAGCTTTTATATCAAATAATAATAATTACAATTATGGTATTTATAAGGCACAAAATCTTGATGAAATCAACTCTAAACGCACAAAAAACAAACAAACAAAAAAAATCTGCACACACACACACACACACACACACACGCACACACACACGCTGTGGGCCATATCAGTGGCTCTGAACACAACTGATTCAAAAAGAAGCATTATGTACAAATATTGCTGTATGCACCCATCCACCCACACACACCAGTACACACACACACACACACACACACACACCTACATACACACACACACACACCTACATACACACACACACACACACACACACACACACACACACACCTACACACACACACACACACACACATACACACCTACATACACACACACATACACCTACACACACACGCGCGCGCGCGCGCACGTACATACACACACACACACACATACACACCTACAGACACATACACA
>NC_134879.1:18441235-18451235 GCF_041734735.1 Babylonia areolata
AGAGACAGAGACAGAAACAGGGAGACAAAACAAATGGATTTGATGAATGTGAATACAACAAACATCACACATAGTCATTGAAAAAGAAGAAGAAGAAGAAGGAGAAGAACAGGAAGAAGAAGGAGAAGACGAAGAAGAAGGAAGAGGAGGAGGAGAAGAAAAAGAAAGTCAAGAGTAAACAACTTCAAAAAGAGGGGGGAAGTACAGATAAACTGATAACTGAACAGCAATAAGAATAGGTGTTTTCTTTAAGTCGTCTCATCTATTGAAATGGTCCTGTCACAGTCAGCTGGGCTGTACTAAATGGCACACTTTGGGAGGGCCAGGACTCGACCCGACGTCCTTTTAAAGCAGAAAAATAAAAAGTACCACACCCGGCAAACTTGCGAAGAAGAAGAAGAGGGGAGGTGGATAAAGAGGAGGAGGTGAACAACTTGTACCGCGCTTTTTGCAAGGGCTTTTGTTATTTGTCCTGCAACGAAAAACCACCGCCATAACCCCAGATATATATATATATATATATATATATATATATATATATATATATATGATAGTCGTGTCCGACTATGACCATCAGAACAGCAGAGGAGGCAACTGCTGTTCCGACTATTTGGGCTAGAATTTGATTATAGTGGAGAGTGTCTTGCCCAAATTACATCCCCACTCTCTCTTCCAATACTAAACCTGATAACGACATTGCACGCTTTCCTGTACAGCCGCCAATGCTGCAATTACGGGAAAGCGTGTAATGTTGGTATCAGGTTGGCAAGGGGTTATGACGGTCAGTGGTTTATCAGGCAATTTACATCACAGTTTACCTACTCAGAGTGGATGACTCTTCTTCTTCTTCTTCTGCATTCACTCGTATGCACACGAGTGGGCTTTTACGTGTATGACCGTTTTTACCCCGCCATGTAGGCAGCCATACTCCGTTTTCGGGGGTGTGCATGCTGGGTATGTTCTTGTTTCCATAACCCACCGAACGCTGACATGGATTACAGGATCTTTAACGTGCGTATTTGATCTTCTGCTTGCATATACACACGAAGGGGTTCAGGCACTAGCAGGTCTGCACATATGTTGACCTGGGAGATCGTCAAATTCTCCACCCTGAGAGTGGATGACAATGGTCAAATGATTCTTATGTTTGAATTCATGACTGTATTGCAATACACACGAAATATTCCGTGCACACAGCCCCAGGAATTTAGGATACTGAAATTGGATATTGCCGCACAGCAATTCAGTTAACGAGAGGCAACAGCCGTGAAAACCCGCGAACTGTCCCGCTTCACCCTCCCCCTCTCAATCTTTCCCCCCCCCCCCCGCACCCCCTCCACCACCCCGGCCCCTCTACTCCCCTCCGCACGCACCCCCTCCAGTTGTGTGTATTGTATGACTTGTTCCTTTACTTTATCACAACAGATGTCACGAGTGAAAAGCATGCTGATCCTCTCACATTTTTTCTTCTTTGTTTTCTTTTCTTTCTTTCTTTTCCCCTTCCCTTCTTCTGCAAGTGGGTTTGTTGTCCCCCTCAAACCTGTCAGCCCAACTAATTAATATAAAGCGCGCGCGAACTTCCCCGGCTTGTTTTTTCTTACCTTTTTCTGCTTTCTGTTGTGTGAACAACGTATCTTAAAAAATGATGTTTATATTCATTGTAAATTCTTTAAATATATTAATCTCCACGGCGGCTCAAGGAAAAAGAGAGGGAAAAAAGTAGGGAAACAATGTATGTCTGCAATGACTGTCGCTTATATGCAGTTGGAAAATGTGTATTTTAACATAATTGCAATTGTGTAGCGTCCACCAGCCGTCAAACGAAACAAATGTATTTAATCACATTCCTGAGCACGATATAAGCTATTAGCTTGTTGTTGCTCCGCTGTCTGTCTGTACATGTGTGACATATTTACTGAATAAAAATTTTGTTTAAATCAAACTACCCCGGCTTCAGAGTGAGTTTGATCAGATGTTGACCACAAATGACCAATCCCTCCAAGATCGCTTTCCGACCGTTCTTCACGCAAGCGGGGTGCCACAATCTCAGCGTTGTCCCGCTGTTGTCAGCTGACAGTATCAGTATCAGTATCAGTATCTCAAGGAGGCGTCACTGAGTTCGGTCAAATCCATATACGCTACATCACACCTGCCAAGCAAGTGCCTGACCAGCAGCGTAACCCAACGCGCTGAGTCAGGCCTTGAGAAAAAAAAAGAGTAAAAAAAAAAATAAATAAAAGAATAAAATAAAATAAATCTTCAAAAATAATACATAAAAATAATAATAATCATAATAATAAAATTTAAAAAAAGAATTATAACAATAACAGTAAATGGAAATAAAATGAAAAAAAAACAATAACGATGATAAATAAGCAAATAAATGTACAACATGCAGACACACATTCGGCCGACAGTTGACTCACTGCCAACAACCATGAACGATTCCCCGAAAACTGACGGGAAACACATGGCTCGTTTCTTCTTCCTTTTTGACCGGTATGTGAAAACAGCTCCACTTCAGGTCGGGTTGTGGTGTGTGTGTGTGTGTGTGTGTGTGTGTGTGTGTGTGTGTGTGTAAGCGCGCGTGCGACAATAATAGTTATCCAATCTTTAGGTTTCCATGTTCACGGAGCACGCGAATATCTTCTCAGCAGTTAACGGAATGCTTGATCTATTTTCACCAGTCTGCCTAAAATCACCCAGCCTTGCATGACTACCACTACTAAACATATAAAGTCAATTACTACTACTAGTACTACTACTTGTGATGATAATTATAATATTAATAATGACTTAGTCAATTACTACGACTACTACTACTACTAATAATAATAACAATGACGATGATCATCATCATCATATAATTAAAAAAAATAATGATAATAATCAAAAAATGAACATATAAAAAAGCAACAACAAAAATCAGTTCGCATACACTACTAATGTAACGCGAGAAGAGAATAAATAACATTGTTGTTGTACCAAAACGAGAGACAGAAAAAAAAAATGATGCAGAAGGTAGATCGCCCTCCAAAACAAACACACACACACACAAAAAACAAACAAACAAAAAAAACCCCCAAAAAACAAAAAAAAGAAGAAGAAAAAATCTGTCTTACCGCAGAACGCGAAATAAAGTCTCACTTCCTGGTTTTTCACCTGCAAGCCAGGGACAAGCTGTCATCAACGGATCCCAACATCAGAACGGCTCATGATATAGCCATCCGCCGGAGGCCACGCCCACAAAAAGACAAGAGAGATTCTTATCACCCATCGATTTGGCCACGCCCACAAAGACAGAAATTCATGTCACTCAACTACGAGCATGACCACGCCCCAACCTCTCGATGTTACCGCAACAACAATCAAGTTAACACCAGGTGACGCCTCCTACCTGTGTGTGTGTGTGTGTGTGTGTGTGGGTGTGTGTGTGTGTGTGGGTGTGTGTGTGGCGAGGACGCGTGAAGGGGCGGTAAACCACACAGGTGCCGTGACTCCCCTTTCCTCCCTGAGCCCCCCCCCCCCCCCCACCTTCCTACCATTCCCCCCACCTCCCCCTACCCCTACCCCACTCCAACCACCCCCTTCTCCACCTTTTTCGCGGCGGACACTGTTGTTGTCAGCAGTGCACAGCCGATGTCTCAAGGCCTGACTAAGCGCGTTGGGTTATGCTGCTGGTCAGGCATAATTATGCTTGGCAGATGTGGCTGTAGCGTATATGGATTTGTCCGAACGCAGTGACGCCTCCTTGAGCTACTGAAACTGAAACTGAAACTGCACAGCCGATGTGTTTGTACAGAAGCTGGGGCCTGCTGATCAGAACCAGCTGCATTCACTCCAACGATGACATCCTGATTCCTCTATTCCCGAGCGGCCCATTCTCCATTCCTGGTTTTCCTGCACTAAACCTTGTAATCACGAATCGTCTAATCCGAGTTTGCCTATGTACTCAGTTTTTTTTGTTTTTTTTTAAAAGTCTGACTTTCGTCCTTGGAGTGTGTGTGTGTGTGTGTGTGTGTGTGTGTGTGTGTGTGAGGCTGAAAAGGTGAAACGAAAAAGGCGGGAAGGCGAAGAGAAACAGTCAAACTCTCAGGAAGTCATTGAGGGTATTTATTTTGTTTCACTTTATTTACATCTTAGTTTTGTTGAAATTCATGCATGATCACGTTTAAACTTCCAGCTGTGATGACATCCGTCACATACCTAGTATGTACATGTATCAGGATAGGACTTTATATAAGACCTTCTTGTTGTCCTGTTCATTTATAACTGTGTTGTACTGTCGCATGTTCCGAATAAAAGTCGTGTTAAACGCAAGTCACAGAGGGCGGGGGGGTGAGGGGGGGTGTGTGTGGGGGGGGCGGCCCGATCAAAGAGTTGGGCGAAACGGCAACGGGCGGTTGGAACCTGTACTGCTGCCGTTAGCATGGAGGCAAGGGGCGGTACAGCTGATCAGTCCCTGTTAATTAAGGCTGCCTTCGCTCCCAACACCTCTCTTCCCCAGCCCCTCCAGGCTGACACCAGCCGCTAGGAGGTCCTGCCGTCAGCGGATCACACAGCAGGACCCCCACCCTCCTCCCCGATCTCCTCCACCTCCACCTCCCCCCCAAACCCATCCCATCAACCCTTCCCTCTCTCTCCTTACATCGGGTTCTTACGACAGAGGCAGCGAAGCTGTCAGCGGCTTCTGTAGCAAGGCGACGATGGACTTGAAGGAGGCGTCCAGGTCAGTAATTGACTTGGAACGGTTACCTCCCCCTCAACCCCTAACCCTAACCCCCCCCCCCCCCCCCCCCCCCCCCCCCCCCCACCTTTCCTTCGCCTCATTCACGAACTTCCACACTACAAATCTTTTAAATGACTCATCATTCTCCGCTACTCTTGGATGAAAACGAAGTCTCTGTGTGTGCGTATTCGCGCTTGTGTGTGTGTGTGTGTGTGTGTGTGTGTGTGTGTGTGTGTGTGTGTGTGTGTGTGTGTGTGTGTGTGTGTGTGTGTGTGTGTGTGTGTGTAGCGTGGACGGGCAGGGGAGACTAGAGCAATCTGCTTTGCCTTCCGTCACCCTTCAGTGAACACAGGCTTACGCTTCACGGCACCTGACGTAAGCAAAGCGTGACGTGCCGAACAACTCTTCATTGGGAGCTCTCAAAGGATCCATTAAATCTGACATCTTTTAAATTAACGCGTCTGGCCGTCTTCCCCGATTCTTCTAAGCGCTTACGGTAAATACAATCGTTTTAATCCAAAGCTGTTTGAAAGGTCCTGAAGCTGACATCCTTCATCATCAAGAAGTTCAAGTTCCTGGCCACCTGTAGTATGGTAGACAATCAGCTTCACCGGGGGTGCATTGCAACACTAATGCCATTGGTGGACAACAGGTCTTGGCTTCAGTTTGGAGGACCGTCCCACGAGCGTTAAATTGCTTCCTATGAAAGCTCCTCTAAGCTGACATCGGCAAATACGGTCCTATAATAAATTTACTGACGTCGTTCTTTCAGCAGGATTTACCTCACAATCGGCTTCGGCGGGAGGGATACAGGTCCAGTTCTTGCTGTCAGGTCCAGTTCTTACTTACAGGTCCAGTTCTTGCTGTCAGGTCCAGGTCTTGCTGTCGGGTCCAGTTCTTGCTGTCAGGTCCTGGTCCAGTTCTTGCTGTCAGGTCCAGGTCTTACTGTCAGGTCCAGTTCTTGCTGTCAGGTCCAGTTCTTACTGTCAGGTCCAGTTCTTACTGTCATGTCAGGTCCAGTTCTTACTGTCAGGTCCAGTTCTTGCTGTCAGGTCCAGTTCTTACTGTCAGGTCCAGTTCTTGCTGTCATGTCAGGTCCAGTTCTTGCTGTCAGGTCCAGTTCTTACTGTCAGGTCCAGTTCTTGCTGTCAGGTCCAGTTCTTACTTACAGGCCCAGTTCTTACTGTCAGGTCCAGTTCTTGCTGTCAGGTCCTGGTCCAGTTCTTGCTGTCAGGTCCAGTTTTTGCTGTCAGGTCCAGTTCTTACTGTCAGGTCCAGTTCTTGCTGTCAGGTCCAGGTCTTACTGTCAGGTCCAGTTCTTACTGTCAGGTCCAGTTCTTACTTACAGGTCCAGTTCTTACTTACAGGCCCAGTTCTTACTGTCAGGTCCAGTTCTTACTGTCAGGTCCAGTTCTTACTGTCAGGTCCAGGTCTTACTGTCAGGTCCAGTTCTTACTGTCAGGTCCAGGTCTTGCTGTCAGGTCCAGTTCTTGCTGTCAGGTCCAGTTCTTACTGTCAGGTCCAGTTCTTACTGTCAGGTCCAGTTCTTGCTGTCAGGTCCAGGTCTTACTGTCAGGTCCAGGTCTTACTGTCAGGTCCAGTTCTTACTGTCTTTTTCACTGCTGACAGCTGAAGCTCTCTGACAATTCATTGTAGGTGTCGTCCTCCTGTGTGTTGTGTGTGCGCGCGCTCGTGTGTGTGTGTGTGTGTGTGTGTGTGTGTGTGTGTGTCTAGAATTGAAAGGAAAGTGGTGGCTGGATAGTGAGTGAGGACGGGAATGGGGAGGGTGGGGGCAGGTGGTGGGGGGGGGCATACCTTCTGATCTCGCACGGAAGCTGCGGGAAGGGGGTGGAGGTAAGGCAGTGTCGACATTAAAGCTGATGTCAACGCCCCTGCTTCCGTGTGTAAAATGCCTTCTCTCCATAATACCTTGACAAAATACCTTCTCTCCAAAATCCCTTGACAGAATACATTATTCTCTCCAAAATCCCTTGACAAAAGACCTTCTCGTTTCCAAAATTCCTTGACAAAATGTATTCTTGTCTCCAAAATCCCTTGTCAAAATATGTTCTTCTCTCCAAACTCTCTTGACAAAATTTCGTCTTCTCTCCATAACCCCTTAACAAAATACATTCTTCTCTCCAAAACCCCTTGACAAAATATCTTCATCTCTCCAAAATATAATTTTGTCTCCAAAATCCCTTGTCAAAATATGTTCTTCTCTCCAAAATCTCTTGACAAAATTTCTTCTTCTCTCCAAAATCCCTTAACAAAATACCTTCTCACCTTCTTCTCTCCAAAATCCCTAGACAAAAATTCGTCTTCTCTCCAAAATCTCGTGAACACTCCACTGTAACTGAAATCTGGAGGGCTGGTTCTACAATTCAAATCGTTTCGCTTTGACACTACTGAAAAGGGTGGTTTCTGTTGTGCCGTTGCTGATATCAGCGGTTGGACACCCGCTCTGTCTCTCCGAATGTCCAACACTGTATTTATTTGGCTATTCGTTTGTTGAAGATGACATCAAACACAGCTTCAGTGTTCAAGATAATCACAATGCTCTCCAAAATAGGAGTTATGGAGCTAGAAAGAAAGAAGGAAAGAAAGAAAGAAGAAAAGAAAGAAGGAACGAAAGCAAGCATTTTGATTCGTGACTCTGACCACCACCCTCTCCACGAAAAAAAAAAGAAAGAAAAAAAGGAGGGGAAAAGAAAGATTATGTTCCTGCGTACAGTCTGTTTCCACTCATTATCATTATCCTTCAACTCAGTCTATTTGCAGCCCACTCAGAACTTCTTTTTCTTTTCTTTGTTTCTTCTTCTTTTTCCTTCTTTTCATTCTTCTTCTTCTTTTCCCTTCTTTTCATTCTTCTTCTTCTTTTCCTTCTTTTCATTCTTCTTCTTCTTTTTCCTTCTTTGCAGTCTTCTTCTTCTTTTCCCTTCTTTTCAGTCTTCTTTTCCTTCCTTCCTTCCTTCTTCTTCTTTTTCTTCTTCTTCTTCGTTCTTTACCTGTGAAGAGTCATTTCGGCGCCAGAAGGAGCAAGGTGGCACAATGGTTACGACGCTTCTCTGCTAATACGGAGTCTGTAGGGGTGTGGGTTCGAATCCTGCTCTCGTCCATTCTCCAACGTTTGACTGGAAAATCAAACTGAGCGTATAGTTATTCGGATGAGACGATAAACTGAGGTCCTGTTGGCGTACTGAAAAGGAACCCTTAGCAACGACAGTGTTGTCCTCTGGTAAAATTCTGCAGAAAAAAACCCTATCACAATATATCTGCATACACTCAAGGCCTGACTGAGCGCTTTTCATTTTGCTGCTGGTCAGACATCTGCCTAGTAGAAGCGGTGTAGGGTATATGAATTTCTCTGAACGCAGTGACCCCTCTTTGAGAAACCGAAAACTGAAGCTAGAACGACAAAGTATCGCACATGCATCTTTTACATGCACCAAAGAAATAAAAATAATAATATAATTTTTTAAAAATCAAACCAAAAACAAACACAAAACAAAACACACAAACTAAACCACTCAAGCAAATAAGTAAATACACATGAACGAGCCGTTTCGCCCTAGTGAGAGTGATCGACAAAACGAAAATAACCACGTGTAGTAAAGATGAAGGATTTTAGTTTTATCATAAAAAAGAAA
Organism: Babylonia areolata; assembly: GCF_041734735.1. Lineage (NCBI taxonomy): Eukaryota > Metazoa > Mollusca > Gastropoda > Neogastropoda > Buccinidae > Babylonia > Babylonia areolata. The sequence continues at coordinate 18,449,615 of NC_134879.1, forward strand.
CAAACAAACAAACAAAAAACAAAAAAAAAAAAAAAAAACAAAAAAAAAGAAAAAGAAGAAAGAAACAACAATTTGAACCTCATGGAGTTTAGGTGGGTTCTGTAATATTTAGGTAAATTGGTCTGATGCAGTGCCGCCCACGTGGACAGGCAGAAGAGATTAAAAAAAAAATAAATAAATAAAATAAAATAAATAAATAAAAGGAGCACAGCCCCAACTGGTCAACAATACGACCCAAACGAGCAGAAGGGTGGAAAGATGAGTCCAGTCATTCAGCCAATCAGTCAATATGGCCGGCACCTTTGAGGGTCCCACGCCGTGGAGATAACGATCACTGGCCGACAAACAATTCCACCACAAGGGGAGCATCAATCCCTCGTTCATCCACGCCCTCACGTATCTCTTTCTCCTCCCTCTATTGATCGTAACCCCTCACCCCACTACACCCACCAAACTAAACCACAACCCTGTCTCTGCCGCAGTGTAATTGTCCACCACGACTCCAGCCCGCCCCCCCCCATCCCCCCGCCCCCCCAAACCCCCCTCTCCCATCCCCTGCCCACCCATCCTCCGCCGGCCACACAGAAGCTCGGCCAGTATAATTCATATCTCTGTGTGATTTGGGAAGATGGATCGGCGAAGGGTTGGGAGGAATCTGTGAACGTGATTAACCCATTACCGCTAACAAGCGAGAGTGATCTCTCACACAAACACTTTCTCTATCTCTCTCTCTGTTTCTATCGCTGTTGGTCTCTCTCCCTATCAGTGGCACATAACACGCGAACCGCTTATTAGGCGGCATCGTCTCACCTCAGCTCCTGTGGTCACTCACTGTCGGGGGGGGGGACATGGCCACCTGTTGCTCTTCTCACCTTGTCGGCCTTCTCTTTGAAGTCTGCTGATAAAGGGGCTTTGCGGCGACGGACGGTGTGAGAACGTCACGGGGCACGTGACACATGTTCGTGGAATCCCCGTCGGGCGGTACGCTCTTTCTGGTCTCTTCTGTCGGTACCGTACCGTTACGGGTTATGTCACCAGCGTCCAGCAGTCTGGTATCACTCCTGTACGTGTGTCTCTACTGACTTTGAAAGTCATCTGTTGAAAAGCCGTGTTGTCAGCGCCCTAGGCAGTGTCATGGTCTGTCGCCCCACCGACCCTCTCAACAGTGCTATGGGTCGTTCTTGTTACTCTGTTGATGTTGGTTTGAACAGTATGTTATTCCAGTCATGCACCCCCCCTCCCCCCTAACCCCCACCCCTCTGCTCTCCCCCCCACCTCCTCCCTGTGTTGTTGTTGTTGTTGTTGCGTCATTCTGATTCTTTGAAGTTGACTTGGGGAACAACGATGTATGAGGGAGTCATATATAAAGAGAGTGGAAGTGATCTACCATGTTTTTCACGTGACCACGACGACCATAAACTTATTCACAAATTAAGATCATCATTGTCACATCATTGTCTTCATCATCATCATCATCATTATTATCATCCTCAGCAGCAGCGGGTAACAGACCTCTGGAGACTTCTGCTGCCATCTTAGATCTTGCGCATGCGCATCTAACTTCTACTCGAAATCTCGAGCAATGCCAAAGGCGATGGACATCGACAAAAGCATGTGCTGT
>NC_134879.1:18456235-18473735 GCF_041734735.1 Babylonia areolata
GAATAGCCTCTGGTGTGTGGCCTTCTGGCAGCGGCGCGATGTTGACAGCTCCCTCTGGTTTCAGTTTCAGTCTCAAGGAGGCGTCACTGCGTTCGGACAAATCCATATACCTTACACCACATCTGCCAGGCAGATGCCTGACCAGCAGAATTACTCAACGCGCTTAGTCAGGCCTGGAGCGCATGCATATATATTTGTGTACCTATCAGAGTGGATTTCTTCGAAATAATTTTTTCTAGAGGACAACACTTTCGTTGCCATGGGTTCTTTTCCAGTGCGCCAAATGCGTGCTGCACACGGGGCCTCGGTTTATTGTCTCATCCGAATGATTAGAAGCTGAGTTCGATTTTCCAGTCAAACTGGGGTGAAAGGGCGAGAGCGGGATTCGAACCCACACCTTCAGGGACTGTATTGACAGATGAGCGTCTTAACCATTTTGCTACCTTCCTCCCTGTGGACTCTGGTACGCCTGTCACAGTGACAGGAGTGTGGACGTACTGGAGGAGCAGGAGATGGACTCCGTGAGAGTAAACCCTCGGGGTGGGTGTCATAGAAGATTGGGCGGCAAAAAGAAAGAAGAAAAAGATGATGATAAGGATGATGATGATGAGGAGGAGGAGGAGGAGGAAGTTGATGATAATAATGGGTGTGGTGGTGGATGTGCTGATGGTGAAGAAGAAGAAGAAGAAGAAAAGAAGAAGAAAAACGGAAACAGTTTCAGTTTCAGTTTCAGTAGCTCAAGGAGGCGTCACTGCGTTCGGACAAAACCATATACCCTACACCACATCTGCCAAGCAGATGCCTGACCAGCAGCGTAACCCAACGCGCTTAGTCAGGCCTTGAGAAAAAAAAGAAAGGGGGAATAAATAATAGATAAGCTTACATAAATAAATAAATAAATAATAATTATAATATAGAAAAAGGTAGTAGTAATAATAATAATAATAATAAAAAAGAACGGAAACAAACACGACTGATTGATTCTAAAAGTCTTCCCGTGGATGTCACACTATGGTAAATTAATTAGTCCCTTTTCCTGATATACAAATTCCTTCCTTGCTTTATTTTTTATTCAAAAGACCAACGACGTCTCTCACCTACCTAAGAATTAAAGAAAGAATGGAAAAGAGAGAGAGAGAGACACACACACACACACACACACACACAACAACAACAACAGCAACAGACACACACAAAAATCAAACAAACACATGTAACAAGCCCTTGGAGATGAAAATAATCAAAGCGATGGGATCACCAAGCAGGTGCCTGAACTCAGATTTGAATTAGACAATGGCAAGAGGGTTTGGGGGGGGGGGAGGGGGGGAGGTTATTTGGCGGTGAAAATCATAAACAGTTGACGTAAAGATAGGACACACACAGGTAGGAATCCTGATAACAAGATGTCGCCGTCAAGTACAGCCAGGGTTGGAAAGAGGTGAAAAGTCGAAGAGGAGAAGGAAACGCGTGGTTTGTTTTACAAACAGTGAAAGCCGACAAAGGCAAGGAGGTGAGGGGGCGGGAAAGGGAATGTGGGAGGGGGGGGGGAAGGAGAGGGAATAGAGGGTATGAGGTGGGAGGAGATCGTGTTGGGGAAGGGAGGTTTAAATGAAACAACCTGTAGCGGGTTATACAAACAAATCGAGGGAACCATCGTTCAGTGGGTTAGTCACACCGGCTTTCATTACAACCCGCACAGTAGTAGTAGTAGTAGAGACACGCAATTATTGAGTGAGTGGAGGTGGGGTTGAGGTGGGAGTGGGGCCTCCTGTTACTACCAAGTCTTGATTGGAGTGTAGGCGGGGAGAAGAAACATCCCCTGCCCTACTACCTTACTGCCCACATTGCCGTAACAGTGGTTGCCCTGGGGCATTGCCCTTGTTCACAAACAATGGGCCGGACCAGGGGCGGACCCCTACCCAGACCCAGGCAGGGTCGCCACGCTGACTCAAAGCCTGTCAGCTCATGGAGGTCTCCACTGGCCTCACTCCTGACTAAAAGAAAGACTAGGAATAGTGGGATAGGATACATGCATGAGGAGTTGGGGGGGGAGGGTTAGACCAGGACCCGCTTTGCCTGTACTGTTGTGCGTGTCTGTCTCTTTATCCTGTCTGGCTCTGCTTCTCTATCTGTCTGTCTGTCTGTGTCTGTCGGTGTCTCCAACTCACTGTCTGCCTGTGCGTGCGTCCGTGCGTGCGCGGTGTGTGTGAATATGATTTTTTTTCATTGATAGACATTATACACGCATATACACACATACATGCATATATTACATTACACTGCATGACGGAAGATAACATTTCGATGTTCAAAATAGGCATACATTCATGTTTGGCACATCTAAATTTCAGTATTGACTGAGGCGCATCGTGGACTGTAGACAGAACGGGATGTTTACCTGGATGGGACAAAGTGGAATCCAAAGACTATTCATATTCCCCAAAATAAATACGAACAAGTTTTCAGAGCAGGAAGTATTAAGGTTCTGAGAAAATTATACGACGCCAGGCATCAATGAGATTCGGTCTGATATCGGTAGGAATATAATCACCTGGTGAACAGTCAGACAGGCTAGACTTTTGTGACAAATAATATTGTTCTCGAAACCGAATGCAACTTTTGTTAAGAACCCCCCTCCCCCCCACCCCCCTCTCCCTATCTTTTTTTTTTAATAATTATTTTATACAGTTGTTTTCACCTCACTTTATCCGTTAAGCAGATTGAATTACAACGAAGTCAGGATTGTCTGCCATTGATTTATTTTCCTTTATCATGATAGTGCTGGTGTGTGTGTGTGTGTGTGTGTGTGTGTGTGTGTGTGTGTGTGTGTGCTCGCGTGCATGTATGTGTGGTGTAAATGTGTTTCTTTTGTCACGAAGCAATGAGGAAGCTTGTCTGGAAAATGTCTTGCTCCCTTTCCTGGACAGAGACGCACGATTACAAACAAGTCAAGGGAACTCTGTATGTTATAAATTACCCCCGTCCGGGAGCTTTTGGAGACTGTATCCCTTCACAAAAGGAACGGAGCAGGAACAATCTGGCAAAGCAGGGGTGGAGGCGGAGACGGGATGAGTCAACAAACGCCAGCAAGCCGCCCCTCCCCCTCCCTCACCCTCCAACCCCCCTCTACAACCCACCTTCCGACCCCTAGAGCTAGGAACCCAGGCAATTGTCTACCAGACCCCAAAACCTCCACGCGCGCCCGCGGACCATTATTATTAGTGTAGTAATGGAGTCTTTCTGTTCATCAACAAACTCGTCCGCTCGTCCGCGGGAGGACAAAAGGATACACAGGCAGACCTCTCACGGATTTCAGTGCCCCTACTGTCCTGTCCCCACCTCCGTGCCCCCTTCACCTCCTCTTCCCCACCCATCCACGCATCAAGTCAATACAGCGCCAAAACCACCGGAACACCTTTCATTGTGTCGCCGATTACTTCGGATATGTCACTACGGGGCCCACAAAAACGTGGCGGCCGCCCCATGAGACACGGACCAATTGTTCAATAAAGAGCAAGACCTGACAAAGCGCAGAGACAGTCAGGCTCGTGAGACCTGTGGCAAAAGGAAACGTTAAAGTGTGGCGGGTGGGGGGGTGGTGGTGGAGATGGGTGTTATGGGGAGGGAGTACATTCCCTTCCTTCTATTCCACTGAGCTGAAAAGAAGCCTCCTTTCCTTTTCACCTGGGGAAAGAGAGAAGGGAGGCGGGGGGCAGGGGGGGAGGGGAGTATGGGGGGAGGGGGGTATGGGGTGGGGGCGTGGGGGTGACTCCTAGCCATGGTGACTACTATTTCCCTGAGGGGATGGCGTTAGCCTTATTACTGTCGTGGCGCGCCACAGGTGTGGAAGTTGGGGGCCATTTTTCCTTTTAATCCCTTTCTTACGTGTTGCTTCAGACTGGCTCCGTTTTGTTTGGCCTTTTTGTCTGTCTCGTTTGCTGGCGGTATGATTAATCATAGCTGTGACAGGCATGCAAATAAGTGGAAAACTGGGCAGCCGTCATGGTTAAAAAAAGAAAAGAAAAAAAGAGCCCAACAATTACAAAGAAAACCCAGCGTTGAGTGGGGTTTTGGGTGATCAAAAATGAACATACGATAATAACAATAACAATAATGATAATAACAAGTTATATAGTGCCACCTTTGAATTAAACATTTTAATGTCAAGAAAAAAGACAAAGTACAGCTTTGAATAAAGAAAAAAAGGAAAAATTGTGCTTTTCCATGTACACTCAATCATTTCACAATCCACTCTTGAAGACAGCGAAAAAGATTTACCTGATATTCCATTCCTCGACTTAGAACTTACAGACATAGCGCTTACTACTTCTGATGTTGAAGGTGTTATTCTAAATCTAAATAAAAATAAAGCGGTAGGGCCAGATCTTGTACATAACAGATTGTTAATTGCCTCATTGCCAGCCATTCTAGACCCACTAACCAGGATTTTCAACAAAAGCCTTCATGAATCCAAATTTCCTCTGGTATGGAAAACAGCACATGTAAATCCTCTGCATAAAAAAGCTTCGAAGGAACTTTGTAGTAATTACCGTCCAATCTCTTTGCTTAGCTGTGTTGGTAAAGTCCTTGAGAGATGCATCCATAAGCAAGTTTACAAGTTTTTTTCATCAAATCATATTTTATCTCCTTCCCAGTCAGGTTTTATTCCTGGTGATTCGACAGTAAATCAGTTGCTCTGTATTTATAATGATTTATGCTCATCTTTTGATAATGGAGTCACAACCCAGGCTGTGTACTTTGATATATCTAAAGCTTTTGATCGAGTTTGGCATAAGGGACTTCTTCTGAAGTTAAGAGCGAATGGCATACGAGGCAAATTACTTGACTGGTTTTCCGATTACCTCTCTAACCGTATCCAAGCAGTTGTTATAAAGAGTGCTAAGTCTGATTACAAAGGAATACCCGCAGGTGTTCCTCAAGGCTCTGTACTTGGTCCACTATTATTCCTTATCTATATCAATGATATTGTATACGACATCCATTCAAACATTAAGCTATTTGCAGATGATACAAGTATGTCCTTAGCACTAAATAACCCAAACATCCGTGCACAAACACTCAATTCTGACTTAGAAAAGATAGATTCTTGGGCTAAGCGATGGAAAGTCAAATTTAATGAGGGGAAAACAGAGTTATTAAATTTTTCTCGAAACACTGACACAATTTTACCTCTTACTTTTGGCATCACACCATTACAAAGTACAGACACACATAAACATCTAGGCGTCATACTCCAAAACAACTGTAAATGGGAGGAACATATTAAAAGTATAATCAATGCTGTAACTATGTTGGTTTCTTGTCTTAAGACGTATAAGTACAAGTTAAATAGGAGAGCATTAGAAATCATGTACAAATCATTCATATTACCACATTTTGACTATGCTGATATTGTTTGGGATAATTGCACAGATGCACAATCAGATTCTCTGGAAAATTTACAGCTTGATGCATTAAGAACTATAACTGGAGCTGTTCGTGGGACAAGCCACCAAAAAATATACCAAGAATCAGGGTTCTGTATACTTAAGGAAAGAAGGAAAAGACACAAACTTGTGCATTATTTCAAGATGGTTAACGGTCTATGCCCTAACTACCTAAATGGTCTTGTTCCTGGTCTTGTTTCAGACAATAACCCTTACCATAGACGCAGGTCATTGGAACGCACCGTACCAAGATTTCACACCGAACTCTATCGGAAATCATTTATACCATCTACTACTTATCTCTGGAATTCTCTACCTGATTATGTTAAAACCAGCAATTCCTTAAGCCAGCTTAAACATTACCTATGTGCTAACGATGCTGTAGTGCCTAGCTATTATTACTATGGTAAACGGAAGGAACAAATCATTCACTGTCGACTTCGTCTAGGGATTAGTGACTTAAGAGAAGATATGTTCAACAGACATTTAATAAACGACCCACTTTGTGCTTGTGGCACTGCAAGCGAAACTGCTGAACATTATTTATTATTTTGTCAAGATTTTCATATGGCTCGGGCAAACACAATCTTAAATTTATCTCCAAACTACATTCACGTTAAAATTCTGTTGCATGGAGATCCTGTTCTCCAAAATCATACAAATATATTCATATTTCAAACTGTCCACCAGTTTATCTCCGATTCAAATAGATTTTAGCTTAGAAAGTATTGTGAAGAAAGAGTACAACATGATTCTATTCGTAAAATATATGTTGAATTTTTTTACTGACCAAATATTCAAGGTGAATGGATTGGCCAATGATCTGTTAGAATTTCTCCTCTCCCCTCTGTTCCCCCTCCTCCACCACCTTACCCTCCATTCTTCTAAATTTTCTTCTTCTTCTTCGTGTTTTTCTTCTATTAGGCCAATTACTTTGGTGATAATAAATTTAATCTCATGTTAATATTGATATTAGCATTATTTTACTATATTATGTACTGTTTGTTTATTTGTTTTATTTCATTATTACATTACTTACTGTTTATGCATGTTATTTCATACAAGTCATAATATGGTTCATCTGCCGTCATGATAAAATTGAAGTGCAACGTTGTGAGCACAGTATAAGCTTTAAGCTTGTTGATGCTCTTTTGTCATTCAATGCATTGTAATCATGTGTATTGTTGAATAATTAAAGTTTATTTAAACCAACTGGCGTGTAAAACATGCAATTTAACACTAAAACGAAAACTAGCCAAACATTCAAACACTCATTTACATTCTTCACAACACTCGCCACACATATCATACATCGAAATACGTGAATTATGCACAGCTCATATCACAATACTTAACACCAGTATAAGAAATACTTAAAACCTTGTCACAGTACTCAAAACCAACCTCACCACCTTAAAGCTGTAATAATAATAATAATAATGGTATTTATATAGCGCTGAATCTTGTGCAGAGACAAATCAAAGCGCTTTCGCACCAGTCATTCACACGCATGCATAACTCAAAAACTGTAGAAACTAAAGACAAGGAAGGGCAGGCAAGGGAGGCTATTTTGGGAAGAGGTGGGTTTTAAGGCCAGACTTGAAAGAGCTGAGTGTGGAGACTTGACGAAGCGAAAGAGGAAGTTCATTCCAATCGCAAGGTCCGGAGACAGAGACAGAACGGCGGCCAACAGTCGAGTGTTTGAATCTGGGTATGCGTACACACATCACAATGTCCAAATAATGCACATCTCAAATGACAAATGTGGAAATGAAGACACCGCCCCCCCCCCATCCCCGCCCCACACAACACCTCAACAACATAACACAGAGAGCAGAAACAAGCACATTCTGACACGCATTGGGAGAGTCATCAGATGTACATGAAAAAATTATTGTGGATTTTTGTTTCTTTTCCTTTTTGCGTGAGCGGCTTTAACTCAAAGGTGAGCACCCTGTTGACTCAAAGGGGGAGGAAAACTGACCACACACACACACACACATAGTCGGGCGTTATCCAGCTCATACAGTAACTGTTCAAATTTCCTGACCCACACAAGCGGCTGGTGGTCAATATCGGTGCAGAATAATAAAATGAAACAGTATAGAATGGAATAAAATCATATTAGATTATATTAAGTTCAACTGAATTAAGTTTTTAAAAAGTTGTTTTTTATTTTATTTTATTTTTTTTAATTATCATTTCAAGCACACAGAGAAATGAACGGACGTGTGTTAACAATCTCTTTCTCGAAGCGCTGGAGCTCCGAACATGACAAAATGTAGAAATCGTTTTTTGTTTTTGTTGTTGTTTTTTTTTGCTTGTTTGTTTGTTTGTTTTTGTTTACGAGGACAACAGCAAACAGTGGTGGAGGAGGGGGAGGCATGGACCACCAGGAATGACGCTCAGCTTCTGTCTGTATCCTTCCCGTGGGAAACGACGTCTGGGACTGCAAACAGAGCAAGGGCATCACATGAGATGGGGGTGTAGCAGATTACTTTTTTTTTTTTCATTCCACTTCGTGTAGGTTTAAAGAAAAAAAAGAAAAAAGAAATTTATCATCTTGTAATTGCAGCCAGTTCATTAACAAGTAACCAATTCAGAGCACGGTTAGAAGCTTTGCTTGTTTGTGTTTTGACTTATCTGTTATACAGCTGCTTTCATGATGTCTCTGTGAGTAAAGTTTGCTTAAAACAGAGCGCAATATGCATTTCCTTTTTTTTTCTTTTTCTTTTTTCTTTTTTTTATTATAGAAAGCACATCAAAACCTTGAAATTATAAAACAAAACGATTTCCTTATGCATGGGATGCATTTCTCTCTCTCTCTCTCTCTCTTTTATTTTTATTTTTAAAGTTTAAGAACATAAAAAACAACCGAAATCATCACACAAAATGTTTCCTTGTGCATGAGATGGACGGGGGAGTGGTGGGAAGATGTGATAAACATTTCTTTATATATATATATATATATATATATATATATTATGTAAAGGACATCAAAACCTTGAAATGATCACACAAAATATTCCCTAGTGCACGGCATGGGGGTAAAATCCATTTTCAAGAACACCAAAAAGTAAACTTGAAATTACCGGGCATGATGTTTCTTTAGTGCGGAGATTGTTGTGAAATCCATTTTTGAGCACATCAAAACCTTCACACCGTCAACAAAATATTTGTACATTCTTTGTGGGTTTATATTCACAACGCATACCATAATCAGTCCGTCTTGAATTAAGAAAATAATAATAAAAAAAAAAAAAAAAATTAACGCATGTTAACTGGTCTATATTTCCGATCCAGTTTAAATGCAGAGAAATTCATGTTGAAAACACCTTTGACATCATGCACAGGACACTAAGTATGCATCAAGAATCTTGTCAAGGTGGCAGAGGAATAAATTAAGTAGTACAGTAGAGGGAGTCTGTCTCTGTCTGTCTGTCTGTTGATAGATAATAGATAGATAGATAGAACATATATACATACATACAGACAAACAGATAGATAGAACATATAGATATAGACAGATAGATAGATGAACTTCAGTTCCATATATGCATTGAAACACACAATGGCCAATCACAATAATAATTAATGCCTTCACCCACCCATCCCTCCCTCCCTCCCTCCCTTCTCCCTCTCTCTCCCTCTCTCTGTTTTCACCACCACCACCCCCAACACCACACCACACCTAGACCACCCCCATCCTCCGCCCCTTCCGACCAGTCTCCCCCATTGCTGACAGTCCAAGACAGCAACAGACTGCATGCCCCAGACTGTGGAAAATGATGATGATGATGATGATGATGATGACGCCGATGACGATGACCTCTATCCCCAAGCCACTGAAGAGTAAGTAAACACAGGCCAACAACTGCCTGTCCGCCCACTAGGGAGGATTGGGGGGGGGGGGGGGGGGAGGGGGGGGGGGGGGGGGGGGGGGGGGAGGGGAGGGGGGAGGGAGAGAGAAAGCTAACGGTTCTGTCACCGTTGATGGCTCCATCAATTAGCTCCATTAAGCTGTGTGGGGCTCTGAACAAGCTAATCAGCCCACTGGCCGGAGGGCCCTGTCTTTTGTAGGCTACACGCGCTGCTGCCTCCGCCACGGACCTTCAAAGATCAGGGGGGACAGGACGGGAGGGTGTGTGTGTGTGGGTGGGGGGGGGGGGGGACGAGGGAGGGGGGAAGGGGGAGGCGATACATGACCCATCCCTGACGGACACAACAATGGAACTGGACTGGTCAAGGGAAGAAAGAGTTGCTGCACGTGCTGCTTTCTCGCTGCTGACCCGTCAGCCGGGTAGTGCGGGGGGGGGGGGGGGGGGGGGGGGGGGGGGGGGGGGGGGACGGGGAAGGACGGAAGAAGGGAGGAGAAGAAGAAGAAGAGCGCGGGGTGAATCGTGTCACCGCTTGAAACTCCGCTTAACGGTAGCCTTATTGCTGCTGATATATTGGATGTGGTGCGGGAGAGGGAGGGGTGAGGGGGGGGGGTCGGGAGGTTGGGGAAGGTGGTGGACTGGTGGGGGCGTGGAAGGGGGAGAGAGAGAGAGAGAGACGTTGTGCACGTGCAGTTGTCCACCTGTTACCACGAGGTCGGGCGTCACGCATCACGAAACACAGGTGAACAAGGGGAGGGTTGGTGGCTGGCTGCGAGAGAGAGAGAGGGACGTTCCGCCCGGGCTGGCGCCATTGTGTGCCTGTCAGCTGGGTCCTCAGACCCCCAGGGGGGAGGGGCTTTCAGTAAATGGGGATGGAACGTGGGGGGTCGGGGGGCTTGTATAGTCAAAGTGTGGACACGAGTCTGGTTGCTGCTGCTGCTGTTTGGTCTTTGAGGGGACCGGGCTCCTTCCATCGCATCAGCCGCGGACTGCAGTAGCAGAAAGAATGGATGTTCAGTTCCATTATAATTTGTCTCACTTCTCTATTAGAAAGGGCTCTCGTGGCTCGATCTGCTGTGGTGATTGCTTCCTTTCACACTGATCGTTTTGTCTCCGTCTCCGCTTCTCTATTGCGTCTCTGTCTCTGCTTCTCTGTTGTGTCTCTGTCTCTGCTTCTCTCTCGACTGTCTCTGCTTCTCTATTGCGTCTCTGTCTCTGCTTCTCTATTGCGTCTCTGTCTCCGCTTCTCTATTGCGTCTCTGTCTCTGTCTCTCTGTTGTGCCTCTGTCTCTGTCTCTCTCTCTCTTGTCTCTGTCTCTGTTTCTCTCTCTGTTGTGCCTCTGTCTCTGTCTCTCTCTCTCTTGTCTCTGTCTCTGTCTCTCTCTCTTGTGTCTCTGTCTCTGCTTCTCTCTCTTGTCTCTGTCTCTGCTTCTCTGTTGTATCTCTGTCTCTGCTTCTCTCTCTATTGTCTCTGTCTCTGCTTCTCTATTGTCTCTGTCTCCGCTTCTCTATTGCGTCTCTGTCTCCGCTTCTCTATTGCGTCTCTGTCTCTGCTTCTCTGTTGTGTCTCTGTCTCTGCTTCTCTTTCTTGTCTCTGTCTCTGCTTCTCTATTGTCTCTCTGTCTCTGCTTCTCTATTGTGCCTCTGTCTCTGCTTCTCTCTCTTGTCTCTGTCTCTGCTTCTCTATTGCGTCTCTGTCTCTGCTTCTCTCTCTTGCCTCTGTCTCTGCTTCTCTGTTGTATCTCTGTCTCTGCTTCTCTATTGTCTCTCTGTCTCTGCTTCTCTATTGTGCCTCTGTCTCTGCTTCTCTCTCTTGTCTCTGTCTCTCTGTTGTGTCTCTGTTTCTCTGTTGTCTCTCTGTCTCTGCTTCTCTATTGTCTCTGTCTCTGCTTCTCTCTTGTGTCTCTGTCTCTGCTTCTCTCTCTTGTCTCTGTCTCTGCTTCTCTGTTGTGTCTCTGTCTCTGCTTCTCTCTCTTGTCTCTGTCTCTGCTTCTCTCTCTTGTCTCTGTCTCTGCCTCTCTCTCTTGTCTCTGTCTCTGCTTCTCTCTCTTTCTCTCACTTCACCATTTCATAGGCCTTAGGTCCATGCGTAGTCAGTCAGGTACATGTTTCACATGGTACTCCCCCCGCCCGCTTCCCCCCCCCCCCTCCACTCTACCCCCCCCTGCGCCCCGCCCCCCCTTTTTTTTCCCCTTTTCTTATAAAGCAGATGTTGTGAAGCGTTAATATAGTGGATCAGTCCGCTCGTTTGGACGATTCCTTGAAACCGAAACTTTATCTTTGCTTCTCCATGTCTGTTTTTTTTCCCCCTCTCGGTTACCCTCTAGTGTGCGTGTGTGTGTGCGTGCGTGTGTGTGCTTGTGTGTGTCCGGCTGTGCGCGTGCGTGCACGTGTGCGCGTGTGTGTGCGTATGAATAAATAACGAAATAAATAGATTCATCAGTCATCAATGAAACTCCCGTGGGCAAAATTCTGACATTTGCACAAAACTGATATTTCTGAACTGGAGTATATAGAGATTAAAAAGAGAGAAAGAAAGAAAATTCCAACCCCTTCTACTTGGAATACCAAACAATTAAACAGAAAAAAAAACCATGATTTGTTCAACGCTTTATTAAACAACCAAGCCAATTCCAAAACACTGCAGCTTGTGTCTCTGTGCGGCAAGTAATTCAAGTACACACATGGTTGGTTTTTTGACTCACTTGTGTAAACAAAGTGAGTCTATGTTTTAACCCGGTGTTCGGTTGTCTCTCTCTCTCTCTCTCTCTCTCTCTCTGTGTCTGTGTGTCCGTGGTAAACTTTTAACATTGACATTTTCTCTGCAAATACTTTGTCAGTTGACACCAAATTAGGCATAAAAATAGGAACAATTCAGTTCTTTCCAGTCATCTTGTTTAAAACAATATTGCACCTCTGGGATGGGCACACACACAAAAAAAATAAAATGAAGCCTAATTATATGCAAACTGCATTTACTGTTATATTTATATTTTTGTATTCTCTAAACTTGGCACTTTGATCTGATATTCTGACCCAACAACTAGAGCAGTCATTATTATCATTTTTTGTTCAAACAGGAACTTCTTTTGCTAAGCATGGGAGTTTTATTTATTTTGCAAATGTTTTGGTGCAGATAGCAAAAAAAGGGAAATTACTCTGTAATTAATGCTAGGGGACTTAATTCGCTTTAACCTGATCTTTCTCATCTTAAACATTACATTTTGAAATTATACACAATACATAAAAAGCTTGGATTTTTTTTTTCAGTGTATCACAAGTGAGTCTTGAAGGCCTTGCCTCTCTTGTTTTGTTGTTGTTGTTGTTGTTGTTGTTGTATATTTGTCAGTAATATAAGCACACACAAAAACATCGGTCGGTGTTTACGGATTAAAATTTGTGCTAATTAGCTAGTCACAAAGACAATTATTATTTTTCAAACACGTTTATTCTTCAATTAAAAACAAATGCTTTTGAGCCTCAGACTCACTCTCTGAGTCTCAAAGTTTCTCAGAGAAAATAGTAAGACAGAGAGAGATGAGGAGGCAGAAGAGACTCGGAGAATGAGCGAGAGGGGGGTTGGGGGGGGGGGGGGGGGGGGGGGGGGATGTGTCTGGAGTGGAGTGGGGGGGGATGCGGAGGGGTTAGGGAAAAGGGTAGAAACGAAAGAGAGATAAACAAATCTTTTTTTCTTTTTAATTTCTTTCTTTCTTTTTTTTTTTTTTTTTTTTAAAGGCTCAACTGATGCACGCACAATCACGTATTCACTGACGCCCCCAGTCACGTCACCTCCCTCCCTCTTTCCCTGCACTGAACAAGGATGTCACGAACTCACTGATGAACTACAGTTATAAACGTCTCACACCAAGGCTTGTCTTCCGTAGAAATATCTGAACAATGCCATGCAGGTCACAGTCACCCCGGCGCTCAAAATAGACACACGAACACAGACATACGCGCACGTGCTCGCTCGCTCGCTCGCTCGAGTCGCTCACACACACACACACACACACACACACACACACACACACCACAATAGCAACAACAACAACAACAACACCCACTCACACACACACACACACACACAGACACAAACACAGACACACACACACACACACAGACACACACACACACACACACACACCACAACACCTCCACCCCCCCACAGACACACACACACACACACACACACACACACACACACCAGTGTGAATGTTATCACTGCCCTAAGTCACGATCCCGCTAATTTTAGCGCACAGTCCCCGGCGGCACACCACTCAGGAAATGGCTGCCATGCCGTGGCAGAGGTCACGTGACCATTTGATCTGTGAGGCTGGGTCTGGTTTCTTTCGCACTCCTTTTCCACACACCCCACCCCACCCCCCAAAATCCCTATCCCAACCCCAACCCCAAAACCTGTACCATTGCTCACGCGCGTCGCACGTGTTCACGCGCTCCCTGTCAGCTTTACATGTCTGTTTGTGTTTATCTGTTCGTCTGTCGCCCCCTCACCCATACCCCCGCCCCCCTCGTCTCCCCTCTCTCCCCTCTCTCTTGCATGCAAGGACGCTCACAATTAACCCACTCCGTCTCCTCCGCCAACTAAATGAATGAATCGGATGAATAAAAAATAAAAGGTGGGAAAGGAGATTCAGTCGCTGAATACTAACAGCAGATGAAAGTTGTGAGCACATGTCTTTTCCTTTCATTTTTTTGTTGTCATCGTTATTATTATTATTATTATTATTATTATTATGTGTGTGTGTGTGTGTGTGTGTGTGTGTGTGTGTGTGTGTGTGTGAACAAAACATAATGATAGTGTGAGTATTTGTCTTGCAAGCATTTGTTATGCCGTGAGCGAGTGTTGTGTGTGTGTATTTGTCATGAATTTTTTTTTTTTTTTTGTTCACTTGTATGAGAATTTGTCTTATGAGCATATGTCGTAAGAACAAAATTAATGATAATTGTCATGTGAGTATTTGTCTTGAGAGCATTTTGTTCACCATCACTAACTTCTGTTGGTGTCGTTGGGGCACCAGTGAAGACAACGCCACCATTCTCCTCCACCTGTCCCTGTCTGCCGCCGCTCTCAGGGAAAATGATAATCATGTTCCTCTTTAACTATCAACAGTTTTGGAGTTTTTCGCACCTTTTTTCTTCTTCTTTTTTTTTTAAGCAATAACTATGCAGCAATTTTAAAATGCTTATAAAATGTGCGTTTATAGACCAAACTTCATGTGCAATATATCCATGTCATCAGAATAAAACAAAGTTTCAAAATAAATACTACACGCAGAAGATCAAATACGCACGTTAAAGATCCTGTAATCCATGTTCAGTTAGCGTTCGGTGGGTTATGGAAACAAGAACATACCCAGCATGCACATCCCCGAAAACGGAGTATGGCTGCCTACATGGCGGGGTAAATGAACAAAACGCACGTAAAATGTTACATGTCTGTCTGAGTGTGCATGCGTGTGTGCCTGAAATCTAATTGAATGACACAGGAAACGAATGACGAGCGCCCAGTGGCAGCCGTCAGTCGGCTCTACCCAGGTAGACAGCCTGTTGTGCAAATGACCCCGTATTTTTAAAGCGCTTAGAGCTTGATCTCCAACCGAGGATAGGCTCTATATAAGTATCCATATCATTCGATTGCGCGAGGTTCATTCCTGTCCATACCTGGATATTCTCTTTCCACCTCTTTCTTTGTCTTCCACGACTGCGGCTTCCTCTGACTGCCCCGTGCAATATGGTCATTGCCAAGTCCTGTCAGTCAGAAAACATGTCCATACCACTTCAGTTTCCCTTTCCTAACAAACGTAAGGAGGTCATCGTCAGGTCTCCTGTTGCCTGCTGGATCTTGCTGCAGACCTTTTCGTTTGTCGACAACATGATCTGTGTGGTGGGTGCCCAGGATATTCCTTTAGCCTCTCATTTCAGTTGCCAGGATCTTTCTTAGCATGTCGGGTGAGAGCATCCAAGTTTGACAGGCATGGAGGAAGACTGAGAAGGCAAGGGAGGATAATTACAGGTGGATCTTGGCGTGCAGTTGATGTTCTTGTCTTTCCAGATGGTCTGACTGGAGTGATGGCCTAGAGGTAACGCGTCCGCCTAGGAAGCGAGAGAATCTGAGTGCGCTGGTTCGAATCACGGCTCAGCCGCTGATATTTTCTCCCCCTCCACTAGACCTTGAGTGGTGGTCTGGACGCTAGTCATTCGGATGAGACGATAAACCGAGGTCCCGTGTGCAGCACGTACTTAGCGCACGTAAAAGAACCCACGGCAACAAAAGGGTTGTTCCTGGCAAAATTCTGTAGAAAAATCCACGTAAATAGGAAAAACAAATAAAAAAAACTGCAGGCAGGAAAAATACCCCCCCCCCCCACCCCCCAAAAAAAAAAGAAAAGAAAAAAGGGTGGCGCTGCAGTATAGCGACGCGCTCTCCCTGGGGAGAGCAGCCCGAATTTCACACAGAGAAATCTGTTGTGATAAAAAAAAATACAAAATACTATCTCAGCTGCTGTATGTGCAATCCTTGCCGCCATCTCAGGTTTTGAGCCTTCATCTGAACATTTGTCTTGTAAGCGTTTGTCATGTGACCACATTCTGTCATGTGAGCATCTGTTACATGAGAATTTGTCATGTGATTCCGTGGTCCATTGTACAGTCTTCGTCACGGACATCTACCTACGCACGATTTTCCATTTGGGATTTCCAGTTTGTCTGCTTACGCGCACGGTGTGTGTGTTTCAAAAAAAGAAAACAAACTCTTCTGCCCTGTAATGAAGGATGTGATATAACCACATCAATCTAATTACCTCACACACACCCACACACATACGCACATCCTCTCACTCTCTCCCCAAACACACAGTCCATCTCTTGTCTCCTTTCCCTTCCCCCTTTTTGTATTTCTCTCTCAACCCTCGTTCACACACACACACACACACACACACACACACAAACACACACATAAACACACACACACACATATATATATATAAACACACACACTTATTTTCGCACGCACTCTCATTCACACACACACACACACACACACACACCGTCAGTGTCCCCCCTACCTTCCTCCCTCTCTCTCTCTCTCTTTCTCCCCCCCCTTCTCTTTCTCTCTATCTCCTCTCTCATACATGAATATATTCCTTGTGTCTCTGTCTGCCCCTCTCCTTCCCTCTGTCTTGCTTTTGATGAAAATTGTTATTTTGGTGATGACAAATCTAATTTTTGTATTAAGCACCTCGTTGTCTTTTTATATCCTCGGCTTTCTTATTTCTACACGATGAACGACCTAGCAAAAAACGGTTTCTCAGCAATCATAAAAACGTCGTGGTCTATTGGCGAATACTCTCCCAATGCATTTTTCAAGTTATTTGTTGGGAAACACAAGGTGTGCGGGGGGCGGGGGTGGGTGGGCGGGGGGGTATGATATGAATACTTATATAGAGCCTGTCCTCGGTCGCAGACCAAGCTCTAAGCGCTTTACAAACACAGGGTCATTTGCACAACAGGCTGCCTACCTGGGTAGAGTCGACTGACAGCTGCCACTGGGCGCTCATCATTCGTTTCCTGTGTCATTCAATCAGATTTTAAGTCACGCACACATGTACACTCATACTGACATGTAACATTTTACGTTTGTGACCGTTTTCGCATATTAACCCCGCCATGTAATCAGCCATTCTCTGTTTTCGGGGGTGTGCATGCTGGGTATGTTCTTGTTTCCACAAACTACCGATATAACAGTGTTTTAATCCGAATTTAACCAAAGGCTTGGTCCCCCGCTTTGGGTACACACGATTTGTTTTACACTGTTTATGCAACAAATTAGACATCATTGTCTCCTGTTGTGTACTTGCGTTGCATAAATTACATTTCTGTATGAAGAATTTTGGTAGATTTAGAATTGGAATGTCTCTTTGAATTGCAGTTTCTTGCAATTTAGCAGCTACACAAATGCAAAAGGGTTTTCGTGTTCTTTATGTAAAAATGTTTCTGAAACAAGGGTACATTTTTTGCTTGAATGTCCAGCATACAATGAACCCAGGAATGAATTAATTCCTGTGAAATATCACAGGCATCCATCTGTGTTTAATTTTGCCTTACGAATGGCTGCAGAAAACAAACCAATAGTGATGAATGTTGCTAACGTTGCAC
>NC_134879.1:18486235-18488735 GCF_041734735.1 Babylonia areolata
AGAACAGACTGAAGCGGACCAGCTTCAACCACCTCTCCAAGACCCTGCACCGCCAACATGAAGACCTGCTGCCCTCGTCCCCTGCCGAGATGGAAACACTCCCCGACTTCGAGGAACCGGCCGACCAACTGGAAGGAGTCTCAATCATCACAAAAGTCCCTGGCATCGACCAAAAGGACTGCCAAGCCCCTCCCCTGCTGAAAGCTCTGACATTGGAGATGATTGAGACTCAGTACAACCCCAGCGAATGGACGCACGTCTTCACAGATGGATCCTCGGAGGGAGCGGTGAAGAATGGAGGAGCAGGCATCTTCATCAGGCACACAGATGGAAGACTGACCCCTGGAGCCTTCCCCACAGGAAGAATCTCCTCGAACTACAGAGCGGAGACAGCAGCACTACTCCATGCTGCACAAGGCCTCAGGACGTCAGTCAACCCACCACCAAAGATAGCCTTCACTGACTGCAGATCTCTCCTGCAGGGACTCCAGTCAACCAGAAACGAACAGCAGCTGACAAACATCAAAGCAGCCCTTCATGACCTTTCAAAACGGTCGACTGTCACTGTTCAGTGGGTTCCTTCTCACTGTGGGGTCATGGGGAACGAAAAGGCCGATGCTCTCTCCAAGGCAGGCAGCAAAATGAAGCAGTTCAGCCACCCCGTGACCTACAGAGAGGCCAGGACCATCATCCACAACCGTTACCAGAACCAGTGGAAGAGAAGGCTGGGTGCAAACAGTGGTGTCGATCCAATCCACCAGCTCCAGAGACACCAGCAGACAGTCCTCTTCAGACTGAGAACTGGCCACTGCCGACTACTGAGTCACCTTCACCGTATGAAGATCGCCCACACTGATGAGTGTCCATGTGGCACTGGACCCCAGACCCCTGAACACATCCTCCAACACTGCCCAACCCATGAAGCTCTACGGCGTCAAACCTGGCCAGGGGGCACGGAGCTACAGGCGCAGCTTTGGGGAGACCGCCACGACCTGGAGAAGACCGTGGGCTACATCGTGGCGACGGGGGTGACCGTCTGACGCAGCCAAAACATCGAACGCAGAAGAAGAAGAAGAAGAAGAAGTTTAGTTCCTCTAGTCATTTGTTCAGTTTTGTCCGCGTTCAATTGTAACTTATTTAGAGTCACCCAGTTTTGAATGTCCATGAAGCAGTTGGATGTTTCTTGCAAGAGGGACGACAATTTTTCAGGCGTATCACTTTTATGAAGTTGAGTGTCATCAGCATAAGAATGATGACTGACATTATGGCGGTTGATAATTTCAGCGAGAGGAGCAGTGTACAGTGTGAAGAGCACTGGGCCTAAAACAGATCCCTGTGGGACTCCATGTTCGATTTTAACGGGTTCAGACTGGAATCGATCAGTGAGATAAAATTTGAACCAGTTGAGAACAGTGCCGTTGGTACCAAATATAAAATGAAGACTGGAAAGAAGGATTGAAAGGTCTATCGTGTCAAAGGCGGCATGAACGCAAGCACGCACACACACACACACACACACACACACACACACACACACACACACTCACATGAAAGTCACGTTGTGAAATTTCCGCTTGTTTACTTATCAGCACAGGAAGTTAAACATAACATGCTCATTAAAAATGAAATAGAGAGAGAGAGAGAGAGAGAGAGAGAGAGAGAGAGAGAGAGAGAGAGGCGGAATCGGAAACATCATGCGCACAAATATGATTACTGCACTACCAGATAAGATCCGGCGGAACAAAATTACATTGTTCCACCCCATGACGTCCACCCCCACAGCACTGCCCCTCTCCAGTAACACCGAGGATGGTTATGCATCGAGAAATGGTGTCGTCCCGATACACTTGTACCCGATTCGCTCGTCATTAAACTGGTAATACAGATTCGCATATTTCCAGTTCGTCTGTGTGCAGGTTTCATGTGTGTGTGTGTGTGTGTGTGTGTGTGTGTGTGTGTGTGTGTGTGTGTGTGTGTGTGTGTGTGTGTGTGTGTGTGTGTGTGTGTGTGTGTGTGTGAGCAGGCGAAAAAGGGAAAATAGTCAAAACTCTCATGAGGTCACTGAGGGTGACGGCACGACCAATTTCGTGTGTGTGTGTGTGTGTCTGTGTGTGTGTGTGTGTGTGTTTGTGTGTGTGTGTGTGTGTGTGTGTGTGTGTGTGTGTGTGTGTGTGTGAGAGAGAGAGAGAGCAGGCGAAAAAGGGTATATATTCAAAACTCTCATGAATTCACTGGGGGTGACGGCACGACCAATTTCGTGTGTGTGTGTGTGTGTGTGTGTGTGTGTGTGTGTGTGTGTGTGTGTGTGTGTGTGTGAGAGAGAGAGAGAGAGAGAGAGAGAGAGAGCAGGCGAAAAAGGGTATATATTCAAAACTCTCATGAATTCACTGGGGGTGACGGCACGACCAATTTCGTGTGTGTGTGTGTGTGTGTGTGTGTGTGTGTGTGTGTGTGTGTGTGTGTGTGTGTGTGTGTGTGTGTGAGAGAGAGAGAGAGAGAG
>NC_134879.1:18493735-18523735 GCF_041734735.1 Babylonia areolata
GACCGAGAGACCGAGAACCAGACAGACGGACAGGACTCGATGCAATCTGTCTCCAGGACAACTCAGCCATAAAATTCTTAATTGGATTTCGTTTCAATTGTATGGCGAAGAAAATGTCTGTCACTGTGGGTCAGCTCTTAAAAAAACCAAAAACAAATCGTGATGTTGACACCTTTTCTTGAACCATAGCCCACTTTCTCTCTCACTCGATGCGTGTATACGTGCGTGTGCAGACGGAAATATGTGTGTGTGTGCGTGTGCGTGTGCGTGTGTTTATGTCTGTCTGTCTGTCTGTATTCTCCATGTGTGACGAACAGTCTAATTTGCATGCAATACAGACGACACTCCAGACATCAACAAAAAAAAACAAAAAACAAAAAAAACGCGGCCACGTGACCTTCACCTTGAAGGTGACACTTATCAGTGAAGGGGTGACAGGATGTCAAACCTGTCTGGTCTTACTTTCCGTCTGCACGGCTCAGTAAATATTCTGCATCCTGTCACCCCCCTGATGAAATGGTGTTCAGGGCGGGAGATTTGACAGCCGCGCGAAGCGGAGTGAGGAGTTAGTTTTTGGCGGGAAGGCAGAGCAACCAGTTGTTTCGAAACGGACCGGCGTTTGTCCGTTTTCCCGCCACGGATATCTCGGTGAGTTCCGCAAACATTTTTTGGTTTTGTCATCCTTCAGCCATCTTTCTTTTATGAGAGAATTGAATGGGGATTTTTTATTTTTTTATTATTATTTTTTTAAAAGAAATCATTGGAAAACTCATCTCCTTTAAAAAAAAAAAAAAATTTTGAAACAATTCGTTGACTTGGTGGAAACAGGTTATGAGAAGAACAGCCACTTGGTTCAATGGGTTCAGAGGCCCATGTTCCTGAAATTATTCGAGATAATATTCGTATCACAGAAAGGTGGTTTCTGAAAAAAAAAAAAAAAAAAAAAAAAAGAGAAGGAAAAAAAAAAGTCTCTTTTTAGTAAAATATTCCAACAAGATTGCATGGAACCATAAACCATTAAAATAAAGATATAAACCTGGGGGATACACAGACCTGGGGGAATATAGATCTGGGCTGGGATACATAGACTTGGGGGAACAAACCGCGGGAACACAGACATGTTCCCCTTGTAACTACTAAGGGTGCCTTTGATTATGATACACCATGATTTTACAAGACACTGAGCAACGAGTCCACCCGACCCCCATGCCCCCTCCTCCCTACTCTCACCTTCCCATCCCCCACCACCACAGCGGTGTAATGTTTGTCCCCCCATCTCCCATTCCCAATTATGTCCTGCTTTGGTATTTCCAACTGGTAACAGCATAATCGGTGGTGAACCGCTGGTTGCCCAGTGCAAGCATTTCTTTCCAATTCTGATGCTGTCTGTCTCTCATTCTTTCTCTACATTATAGATATGAAAGTCCATGTGTAAATGCATTATGTATATGTATGTGAGTTAACTCTGCCTTTATTTCATTGCCTAATCCATCATTTTTATGTTTCCTTTGAATATTTGAATACCTCTTTCTAGAAAACCCCTTAGGGCTGGATGTAAAGAAGCATGAATGTTTATTCCGCTTCCCTCATGAAACAAAGTGGTTATCGTTATCTCTCTCTGTATTTTTGCCCTCTGTCTCTCTAATCCCTCAACCAAAACACGAATGTTTATTCCACTTCCCTCATGCTCATAAAACAAAGTGGATATCGTTATCTCTCTCTGTATTTTTGCCCTCACCACCTCAGACACTCGTCACCCCCTATACTCAGCCCCTTCCGTTCCCCCTCCACACTGTAATTACCCCCCCGTCCCCCGCCGAATGTCACCCACCACTATCCACTGCCGCTGGTGGTGGCGTGTATGGATGGAGGGGGTGTCAGGAAGGGGTAGTACCTCTGACGGGGTAAACGTGTGCTCTCTGGACGGAGTAGTTCGTTGCTACTACTACTACTACTACTTTCGTAATTGGTATTTCTGCTGCTGCTACTGCTACTGCCCAGTGTTGCTGCTGCTACTACTACTGCCACTGACGCTGCTGTTACTGTACAACTACAGCTACTTCTGTTACGACTATCATAAATACTTCTGCTGATGCTACTGCAACTTCTACCATCAAAATTGCTATTTCAACTTTAAAAAAAAATCTATAAAAAAAGAGAGAGAGAGAGAAAAGAGAAAAAGACATTTCTCATCCATTGACGCCAGTGAAACGTCAGTAGTATGCTTTACTCAACTTTCTCTTTCCCGCTTTACTCAACTTTCTCAGCTTTTTTTCCTAACTTCTTCCTTCTTTTTTTCTTCCCCTGCCTTCCTTCCTTTCTCTTGCTTGTTCATTTCTGTTGACGGTTCTTCCAGCTGAATGAGTAATTGGCTGTTATGAGCGAGCGTGCGTGCACACACCGCAGAACACTGGAACCTTTGTGTTGCGGTGTGTGAGCTGGTTTTGTACGCTGAACTGCGGGGATTTCCTCTCAACAACTGCGTCGCAGAAGGGTAGTTGGGGAGCGTTGGTGGAATGAAATACAATAAAAACCTTCTCTCGAATGCTGTATTGCTTTCTCAGCAAAACTGACAGAGCGGTATGGGGGTTGGAGACTTGTTTTGAGAGGACTGGGGGAAAGGGGGGACGGGGGGTGGGGGGGGGGGGTGCGGGGGGAGGAGATGGCTGGGAAGAGAGGGGGAAGGGGTCAGGCGGGAAAGAGAGAAAAGAGCTGGGAGTAAAGAGCGAAAAAGGGAGGGAGTGACACGCGCGCAAACACCACACACACACACACACACACACACACACACACACACACTTCTCTCCCTCTCTCTCACTCACCCTTACGACACACACACACACGCGCGCACGTGCACAGAGCAATTCAGGAATGAACAAAAAGAAACTGAAATACAGATTTATGAAGACGTTTACGCCAGTTTAGGTAAAATAAGTGTTAACATTGTTTTATCTGCATGAAAATGTCCTTCACTACATTGCAAGTTTTGATCAGTTTACAGTATTGATGAAACTCGTTTGCCAACAGAAAATAAGTAACGAAACGAGAGTACACACTTTGGACATAAATACATGTACTTATCGGGTAACAAATACTTTACAAACATCTGAAAAGGCCTCAGCGACATTCCAGCAGTAACGACTTTGCGACAATAACCTTTGTTTAAAAAATCTGTGAATCTCAAATTCCATTTCACCTAAAATTTGGTGAACTTTGTTTATCCGTCACAATCAGTGAAACCTGTTTTCAAATGATGTACCGTACAGACAGACAGACACACACACACACACACGCACACGCACACATACGCACGCACGTCAATAGAGGATTGAGAAACGCGATAAATGAACAGCTATCTCAACATCTAACACCACTACGACCATCACGCTACCATCACCACCACCACCACCACCACCACAACCATCGTCTCCCCGCTACCTTCACAACCACTATCACCACCACAATAACAAAGAGTTGATATGAATCACGTGCTTCACAGTGGACTGTTGGGAAATTAGAGGCGGACTGTATTGTCAGGCGGACGTAAAAACGTCCACGGAATCTGGTTCAATACAAAGCAAGTCACCGCCACAGCAGACACTTCCCTGCTACATAACGCAGTCGGCTACTAACTAATGAAGGCCATGTCCCACCCCCACTTGATGTTTTACCATCACGGCGGGAAAAAAAAATCGGTTCTGTTTCGTTTTTCTAAACAAAAATTGTAGCTTTTTTTGTTTGTTTGTTTGTTTTGTCGTTTGTAATTTTTGTTTGCTTTTGGTGACGTTGATGTTCGAATGGTTTATGAACATATGGTTTGCCGTATGTACTATTACAGCAACAACAACTACTACTAATTATTAGTATTAGTATTGTTAGTATTAGTAGTGTATTATCGTTAGTAGTATTATTGCCGTATCATCATTTCTAATAGTAGTAGAAGTAGTAGCTTTGTTGACAAGCAGTTCCAGTGTTTCTCATATATATATGTATATATATATGGTTGGTTTTTTGTTTTTTTTCTTTTACCTCTTCTCGTTCTGTGTGTGTATCCATTGTCTGTCAATGTCTGCCTCTGTGTGCGTAAGTCGGTCTCTCCTCTCTTTGATAGGAGTGTGTGTGGCTTAGTGGGTTGTGATGCGGTGTGGTGTGGTGTGATGTGATGCGGTGTGGTGTGGTGTGGTGTGCAGTGTGATGCGCTGTGTGTACGCATTATTGGTGTGTTTTGATCTGGTCTTGTACGGTCTGCTCTTGGACTCTTTCCCTTTCTTTGTGTGTGTGTGAGAGAGAGAGAGAGAGTGTGTGTGTGTGCGTGCGCGTGTGTGTGTGCGTGTGCGTGTGTGTGAGTCCGTGTGTGCGCGCGCGCCTGTGTGCATGCGTGTGTGTTCTTGTGCGGCGGGTGCTGCGCAAGGAGGAATTTTGTCCCGACACACACACTGGTAACTGTAGACTCTTACTTTTAAGTATCAAAGGTGCTGTGTTTTTCCTGAACGTCACTAACACCGTTTCATGTGATGAAAAAATCAGACAGGTTCTTTTTATTTATTTATTTTTTTTATTTTGCGTTGCTTTGTTTTTCCCACGCGAGAAAGTGCGTCATAAGAAACAAACCAGTGGGACCCCCTGTGTATCCCTCACCCTTTCCCTCCACCCGCTTTCCTTACCACCACCCTCAACCGCTAACCTTCCCACACCCACACTTCTCCTCGCCCATCTCACCCTCTACAATCGACACCCCCCTCCGCCCCCCGACACCCTCTCCCCTCTCCTCTGTCGGACGATCCTTTTTTTTTTTTTTTGTTTAAAGTCAAACACACAGACATGCTTTTATATAAAGCTGTATCCGTATATCTATCTATCTATCTATCTATCTATATCTATATATATATATCTTTTCCAGTGTACAGTGATATAATATATATGATATAATAATAATAATATATATATATATAATGACACACACACACACACACACACACACACACACACACACACACACACACACACACACACACATATAATCTGCTTGTCGATCTGGGTTTTTTTTCCTACGAAACAGGATCTTCGAGCTCAATTAAGAATAGTCATATCTGCGTTCATTTATAGAGGAAGGGGATATGATGTTGCCTTGTTGTGAGGAGGGGTGGAGGGGGTGGTGGAGATAGAGGAAACTGTATTTTTGATTCCACATCATGCACCCCCACCCCCACCCCCAACCACCAGCCCCTCTTCGGGTTGGAGCTGAAGGAGGAGGGGGTGGTTGAGGAAGAGGTGGCGAGGGGGGTCAGAGTAAGGAGGGGGGGGGGGGGGGTGCACTTAATGTCCTCGACACCGTCAAACAATCGACATGGACACAGTGGCGTGACGTAAATATGTCTGGGTTGGCTGGGTTTTTCCAGGCTTGACCTGCTTCGGCTGCTTTTTTTTTTTTTTTTTTTTTTTTTTTTTTCCCCTTTTCCCTTTTTTTCCCCATTCTTTGAAATGACAATGATTACTTGAACGTCAATTTCTACCACACAGGCATAGAGCGCGGTAGCCTGCTTGCCTGTCTGCCCTTTAATAGGGAAATTGTTTGATAGGATGGTAAATGATAGGATGATCAATTACTTTCTGTTGGTGGTGATGGCTGTGTATGTATGTATATGGTGCGACGTGATATGGTGGTGCTGCACGTGTGTGTGTGGGCTGGGGGGGGGGGAGAGGGGAGGGAAGAGTATGTGTGTGTGTGTGTGCGCGCGCGCGCGCGCGCGTGTGTGTGTGTGTGTGTGTGAGAGAGAGAGAGAGAGAGAGAGAGAGACGGTGTGAGTGCGTGTTTTGAGAGTGTACACTGAATGTGCTTGTTCAAATCTGAATGGTTCTGCATGTTCGCACACGCGCTTTTGCGAATGTAGAAGGTGAGCGTGCAAGCGTGTGTATTATTGTTTCTTTTTTGGGGGAGGGGGCGGGGGGAGGGGGGGGGAGCGCAAGATAATTAAAATGTACTATTCAAATTTACTACCATCTGGTGCAATCTCCAGTCAATCGTTTTGCTTTCAGTTCATGCAAGTTATCACAGTGTGATAAACACTGTCAACAAGGAGGATAGATAATGATGCTGTTATCATAGCTGCTATGGGACACCGCGGCAGAACCGATTTGATGTTGGACTTCAGATCCAGTGTTCACCAGTGATCTGAGACGGGCGCAATAGCCGAGTGGTTTAAGCTTTGGACTTTCAATCTGAGGGTCTTGGGTTCGAATCACGGTAACGGCGTCTGGTGGGTGAAGGGTGGAGATTTTTCCGATCTCCCAGGTCAACGTATGTGCAGACCTGCTAGTGCCTGAACCCCCTTAGTGTGTATACGCACGCAGAAGATCAAATACGCACGTTAAAGATCCCAGTAACCTATGTCAGTGTTCGGTGGGTTATGGAGACACGAAAATACCCAGCATGCATGAACCACGACAGAGTCATCGGCGAGTCGATGTTGGTCGTGTAACGGAAAGAAGGAAAGAGATCGAGGCTCTGTTTCGGCATGATGTTGTGTTCTTTGGGATGGCATTTTACTCCGATTTTCCTCACTCCACCCTGGTGTGAATGGGTATATTACTTCTGTCGGGGAGGGTTATAAGAGGCGAACGAAGAGCACTGGGCCCCGCCTGCCTATGACGAGCCATAGACACAGTGAATATGGAGTCAACGGCAGTTTCGACAGTTTTCTCCCTCAAGACGGAATGAGTGGTGCTCTCAACAAGGCGTGGACGTTCACTCCGCCAGTTACACAGTGTGGAGGGGAAGAAATGTGGACATAGCCAGTTCATTGCCTTAATTAATTACTGTATTGATAAGGCTGTGGGGCATTGAACTGTTTTGACCTGTTGCTCTTGTTGCCATTGTATCCTCTTCCTTGGGCTGAAACAGACGTGGGCGAATGTATATATATATATATATATATAAAAATAAATATAGTGTGTGTGTGTGTGTGTGTGTGTGTGTGTGTGTGTGTGTGTGTGTGTGTGTGTGTGTGTGTGTGTGCATATAGATATACATATTTTTAAAATATTTATTGAATTTTATTTTTAAAATCTTAAATCTTTAATTTAAATTTTACATGGATTGGTCGAGACGTGGGTTAATCTTTCTTTCTTTTTTGTTTTGTTTTATTTTTGTTTTTACTGACATTTTAAGGTTATTTTTGTTTCTCTTCATTGGTTCTATTCTATGAACTGATGGGATTTCAGCCATGAAACAGCATCTCTGCGATCGGTCAGTGGATCATTAAGAAAGTTGTTTGATTTGGTGTATTTTCTTAAGCAGAGTGCCGATTTTTTTTCTGGTTTTCTTCATGCTTTTAAAAAAATTTTCATTGTATATATATATATATATATATATATATATATATATATATATATATATATATATTAATCTTGACTCACCTTTCTCTTCCCGTTAATTCTTTTTTCTGTCCTTTCTTTTCTCTCTGTCTGTCTTTCTTTTATTTTTCTTTCTTCCCTCCTTCATTCCTTTCTTTTTCCTCCGTCTTTCCCTCCTTTCTTCTTCCTTTTCTTTTTTCTTTTTTTTTCTTTCTGCCTTCCTTCCTTCCTCCCTACCTTCCTTTCTCCGTGTTTGTGGAACAATTAGCCAGACAGCGCCAGTGCCCGCCAGCCTAAGTCATTACGGTTGATTATTATTTTCTCACCAAGGAGCTATTCCAGACACTGGAAAAAAAAGGTGAAGTCCGTTCATCATAATAGAGGGAAGCCGGCCTGTGATCCAGATGCGTCATTAGCCGCCTATTATTGTTGCCAGACTTCTTTTCTTTTCTGCCTTGAGCATAAGAAAGAGAGAGAGGGGAAGGGCGAGAGGGAGGGGGGAAGAGAGAGAGGGGAAGGGCGAGAGGGAGGGAGATAGGGGCGGTGCGGTGAGAGATATATAGAGAGAGATGGAGAGTGCAAGCGAGAAAGAGAGAGAGAGAGAGGGAGAGAGCGCTCTCAAAACACAAGGATTGAGAGTTGAAACTGGCCTATTCGTCAAGCCTGTTGCTCGTCAACGTCCACTGCAGAGAGCACATGAAAAAAGAAGGAAGAAGAAAAGCACTTGAAAACACACACACACACACACACACACACACACAGACCGGCAGACAGACAGACAGACAAACGGGTGGACTGGAGGAAGAGAGTGGCTGAGAAAGGGGTGGGGGGGAGAGGGAGTAAGGAGAGGGGAATGAAGACAGGGAGGGAGAAGGGATAAATCATTATCATTGTTGCGCTGCTTATGCTTGTTCATGTGGTGTTGCTGCTGCTCCTTTTTCTTCCTCCTCCTCCTCTTCTGCATTTTTCCAACTGCTCCTTCCTTCTCCTTCATACCTTCCTTTTTTTTTTTTTTTTTTTTTGCTGCCCCAACATCTGCACCGTTTTAGTGGCATTACACTCACGCCGCTAGTTTAGATTCCCCCTTAGACGTCCACACCCGGTTTCGTTCGTCACAGTTCCAGCGATGGCAGTCCGCAGGGAACCATCGGTGTTAGGTCGCCAGGAGGCCACACACCAGAGGAGACCCTGCACTGCTGCTGAGTCACTTCGGTGGTATTCAGTGGTGCCTGTTCTGATTTAACGTACATAGGACACCACCTACTAAGCCCCCAACTAACGACAATAATGGCTTTGTCGTGGAGCCAGACTTAGTGAGCGTCCCTCCCAGAGTGGAGACCGCCACCACCTCCCTCAAACAACAGCCCCATGAATTTGCCGACATTGAAGACATTGACAGGGCTCACCCCAAGCACGGAAGTGGAGGGGTATCGAAACTGAGGTCACCATAAGAGCAGGGCATGAAAGGCCACAGGCTTTGAGCCTTTTTTTTTTTAATTGATGATGATTAAGGAGGAGCATGACGATGATGATGTTGCTATGGAGGTCCATTTCGGTTTGGGACTGCGTGACAAGGCTGTACTGTACGTTTCCTGTCATAATGATATCCCGGCGTTAACCAGGCCCGAGAGATACAGACACTTGCAGTGTTGGTCAGCTAATTAGAGCAACACACCCAAAGACGAATCCTTGAAGTGAATGACACTCGACTGTGTGGTCCCCCATTTAAGCCAATAGCACACTCAACTCTGGGTAGGAGCCAAAAAACCTACCTCCGCTGGGATTCGAACCCGCGTCCTCCCAGTCGTCAGTCCGCGACGCTAACCACTTCGCCACGGCGCCTTCCTTCTTGCTTTCGTCCTCCTTTCCTTTCTTCATTCCTTCTTCTTTGCTTGCTTCTTGTTTGTTTGTTGTTGTTTTTTCTTTTTTGCTTATTACTTTCTTCTTGATTGTTTCTTGCTTCTTGCTTGCTTCGTCGCCGTCGTCGTCTGCTGCTGAGTGATACAATTCGAGCATATACATACATTGGCGCATACTCAAATGATACGCACACTCGAAAACACTGCCTTACCGCAAATATCACACACACAAACCCGCACCTCAGCCTCGCTTCCCCCTTCTCGCGAAGGCCTGTAATTATCCTTCTCCCAGACACGCACACACATACATATGCACACGCACATATATACGCACGCAAACACACACATGCACACACACACACGCACGCACGCACGCAAAATACACACGCTGAGAGATGTCGGCGTGGAAAATGTCATGTACTTTAAGCGGAGGCAGCCAGTAATGCAAGTGTCATCATTGTTCAGTGTTGTGGTCAGGCACTCTTTTTCTGATTCGTTTTATTCTCAGTTGCGCACGCTCCACACATAGAAACACGCACACACATATACACACACGCGCGTGCGCGCACACATGCAAACAGAAAAACACGGGCGCGCGTATACACACACACACACACACACACACACACACACGCATCGCAACACTGCAAAAATACACACACACGCACGCAACCCCCCCCCCTCCCACGCACACAAACACACACACACACACTCACACACACACACACATACACAAACATGCGCACACACACATGCGTACAACACAACACAACACACGCATTCGCGTACATACACACACCCGCTAACACACACGCGCGCACGCTCCATACATAGAAACACGCACACACATACACACACGCGCGAGCGCGCATACATGCAAACATAAATACACAGGCGCGCGTACACACACACACACACACACACACAGAGCAACACTGCAAAAATACACACACACGCACGCACCCCACACACGCACACAAACACACACACACACGCGCGCGCGCACGCACAACACAACGCAACACACGCACTCACGTACATACACACACACGCAAACACGCGCGCGCGCATACACACACGCGAGCCTGTAAAGCATATAGTCTTGCCCTTGGTGTACCTTTCCATGTATCGACCCTCGGAACATACAAAGAAATAGGAGTACAACCTTTAGATGAATACCGAAACCTCGCATGTGCTAAATACGTATTGAGAAGCTCAACAACTGAAAATTATACATCAGAGGAAGTAAAAATTACATCCGAAAACAGAAAGATCATACTATATTGGTAAAAATCGTTCAATATTCACTGCTGAACTTATTGCTGTTCTTATGGCTCTAAATCATATTCTTGATCTTCCAGTTTGCCTTCTGCAAGTCTTGTTTTGCGTTGATTCCAAATCTGTATTATGTGCTTTAAACTCATCAAATTGTAAGAACAAATCCAAAATCCTAATAGAAATCAGCCACATTTTACATCTTTTAAGCTTGAAAGGAACACATATTACGTTTTGCTGGGTTCCTTCACATCTTGGTATTATCTACAATGCATGGGCTGACAGTGCTGCAAGAAAAGGTGCAAAAAACGAATAGGGAGCCATAGAACTTTATGTGCCTCTGTCTGTACAAGAGGGTTATCGAATACTAGAAAAAAAACATCGTGGAACAAAGTCAGAGAATTATACCAGCAAAACGGCAAAACTTTAAACCATAGTGTAATTAATGTTCAACAACCGGGAACTATCAATCAAATACATACAGTAATTCAATAAGATTAAGGCAGATTCATACATTTTCAAACAGTATAACTGAACGCTTTTATAACTAAGTTCAGCAAAGATGTCAGATGCTTATGTGGAGAACATATATCTAGCAACCATATAATATTCGAATGTCAGAATCTAAAATGGTTTTTTGCCAGACTTCACCAAAAGTTCTTTTGAATGTGTTATTAACCATTCCAATATGTTATTTGCTGTTGCAGAAGGTTTCCTGCGTAGTCAATAGGACATTTGTTATAGTTGTTTGATGTTGGCGTTTATAACGTTTCCATTTTCCCCAGCATTGTCTCTCCCTATTCACCCTCCACACATACACACTCTTACCCCCCCCACCCATGTCCCACAACCCCTACCCCCACGGTTCCCCCCCCACCACCACCCCACCCCCCCCCGTCTAATATCACTTCAAGTGGAAAGACGTTAAACTGAAGACGACGACGACACACGCGAGCACGCTCCACACATAGACACATGCACACACATATACACGCACGCGCGAGTGCGCGCACATGCAAACAGAAATACACGGGCGCGCGTGCTCACACACACACACACACATACGCATGGCAACACTAAAAATACACGCACACGCACGTAACCACCACACACACACACACACACACACACACACACACACACACACACACACACCACACACACACATGTGCACAATACACACACACACACACACACACACACACACACACACACACACACACGCAAACACACGCGCGCGCAAACACACGCACGCACACTGAACTATACCCCCCCCCCCACACACACACACACTGAACTACGCCACACACTCAAGCACACACATTCTCTCACACACTAAACACCACACACGCGCGCGCGCGCACGTAAACACACTCACACATACATACACGCACGCACCAACGCACACACAGACACATACTTGATTCATACACACACACACACAACAGTACACACACATATACATAGACACGCACAAACATACACGTGCGCACGCGCGCGCAGCCACACACAAACATACACACATCACACATATTCACACACATATGTAAACACACACATATATATATATATACACACGCACGCACGCATCCATGCACGTACACACACACTTGAGTCATTCACGCACACACTACACTACACACACACAGGCACACGTACATAGACACGCAGACATACACGCACGTTCACAGACACAGAGAGACAGACGGACAGACCCCCACACACACACACACAGCACCACACAACCTCCAGGTTTCGATATTATCAGAACCTGGGATGTCAAATAAATGTCACTCAGTGCACTCAGTTGAGAGTCAGCTCGAGGGTTGCCAGGCGTGTTTTAGAACAACCGTTCCCTGTCAGAGTGGTTCCGGTTATATAATAATGATGATAATGACAATGACGATAATTATAATAATAATGATTAAAAAAAAAAAGAATAGTAACAATAATAATCTTCTTCGTTCGTGGGCTGCAACTCCCACTTTCACTCGTATGTTCACGATTGGGCGTTTACGTGCATGACCGTTTTCTGCCCCGAAATGTATGCAGCCATACTCCGTTTTCGGGGGTGTGCATGCTGGGTATTTTCTTGTTTCCATAACCCACCGAACGTTGACATGGATTACAGGATCTTTAACGTTCTTTTTTTTTTTTTTTAAAGCTTTTTTTTTATTTTCCCATTTTTATAACACATGGACAATTGACATGAAGACATAAATTAATAAATACATATATTGGGAAAAGAGAAAAGACAAATCTGACAAAAACATAGTAACAATAGGAAAATAAAACAAAAACAAATAACAACATTAAAAACAACAAAAACAAAAACAAAACAAAACAAAAAACAAAAAAAACCCATATAATTGATATACACATATAACATTCTAAGTAAAAACAACTGAGAATGTTTGAATAAGTCATTTTAAATAAGTCTTCAAAAAAAGTAATAGATATCCATATCCCTACATATCAACTTGCACCATTTTTTCAACATCTAACTTAGTTGTGTTTTATTTCCATACATGGTTTGGAATATTGTTTTTATATGTTGTTTCTAATTTTTCTAATTAAAGGTAAGTATGGCAACCATTTTATTTTGAAGCTGTGTGTTTCACATGCGATCTTAGCGTTATATTCTTCGATTTTGTATCTTGAAACAATGCAATGTTCAAAAGCGTGAATATTTGGAAGGCGTTTATCTAACATCTTTAACGTTCGTACTTGATCTTGTGCTTGCGCATACACACGAAGGGGGTTCAGGCACAAGCATGTCTGCACATATTATGTTGATCTGGGAGATCGGAAAAATCTCCAGGCGCCGTTACCGAGATTCGAACCCGGGACCCTCAAATGAAAAGTCCAGCGTTTCAACCACTCGGCTATTGCCCCCGTCATAATAATAATAATAATGATAATAAATAAGAAGAAGAAGAAGAATTTATAGCTCCTTATTTTCTAAATAGGGCTCCAGGCGCTCTACAACACACACACACACACACACACACACACACACACACACACACACACACACAGAGAAAGAGAGAGAAAGAGGGGTGAGATGTTCACAAAGGAGTGGTGTTGGGGTGTTGTTCATTTATTTAAAGAAGTGTTTTCAGGGAAGACTTGAATGGAGTGGAAGAAGTGTGTCTGATCTGCAGATGTATGTTGGTTCCAGACAGCTGGGCCATGAAGAGAAAGAACGTTGTTCTTATGTTAAAAGACTACAGTTATCATCATCATGTCATTGTTATTACCATTCTCCCCCTCCTTCTCCTCCTCCTCCTCCTGTCTCTTTGCCTTTAATCGTTGTCTTCGTTTATTTGAAGAAATGAAGCCGACAGTTGCAATCGTTATTTTCTTTCTTTTTTTCTTCTTTTTTACGATTGACACAAATTCATCAAAGGTTACCTTTACAAGGCGGTAAAAAAAGAAAGAATATAAATGGAAGAAAAACGAACTAACCTGGGTGTTTGTGGCGCAGTGTGTGTGTGCACAGTTCAGAGTAATGGTGTTTTTTTTTCCCCTTTTTTCTCTTTCATTTGGTTTTTTCTTCTTCCTCTTTTTTATTTTTTTTTTTTTTTTTTTTAGCCCAAGTTAATCTTGGCTCCGCACACAAGAACTGCTCACCAATGTCCTACAGGTCTGTCGGTTGTGTGTCAAAGCCTGGGTCTCTGGAACTGGTCTTTTTATCCATTCTGGAATGTAGTCCGTCCATCTTCGTTTTCTCCCCCCCCCCCCCCCCCGCCTTTCCCTCCGTCTCCGTCCCACAACAGTTTTTGGAGCCAGTTGCATTGCTCGGACGGAAGAGCCTAGTGTGGTCGTAACCCGTTACTGACTGTGTAGTATGGAACTGACCAATGACGCAATTCAGTCAACGTAGGAATTTAGTCACGTGTAACTGTCAAAAAGTTAGAACCAAGCAATGCAACTGGCTCTTGGAGGATTGTTTTAGCAAGGCCATTGGATATTGTTACTCGACAATACCATCGTTACTGATGTCAGCAGATCTTCATCAGGTCCAGTGTGCAGCTTGATGGTTTGACGCGCTTGTTTATTGGTGATGTGATCAGTGTATCTGATGCGATAGCACCTCATTCACGTGGCTTGAATTATTCTTTCCAAATCGGCCGTAAGGGTCCATGCCTTGCACGCGTACAGGAATATGAAATATACCACACAGGAGTCCGTTCTTGTGTTTTATGGAGATACTGCTGCCCTTCCATATATTATGTTTCGGTCTGGACAGTGCTGTGTTGTATTTGCAATGTACAATGCATTGTCACCTAAAGTACACGGTCCGAATACCTGTCTCTGACTGCATCCAAATATCCTTACACGTCATCATAACACCAGGGTCGCATGCACGCACGCACGCACACACACGCTCGCGCGCGCGCACAAACACAGATGCACACACATATACACACAGACCCCTCCACATACTCACCCACCCATCCACCCAAGCACCACAAATCGGAATTCTCATCTCACCGACCTCTTTCGCACTGTTTTTATCCCAAACAAGCGTGTCCTCCCTTCCTTCTGACTTGAACAACTCAAAGATCAAACATGGCCTCGACGATGCCTTTGGCGCCTAAACTCTGTCCTTTGAGGACTAATAGCAGCAATCCATATCCAGCCTTCTCGCCGTTAGATTATCTCCTGCAGCACAGAGATAGGGAGGGAGAAGGAGAGGGCCGTTGAAAGGAGGATGGGGAGTCGCGGTAGGGCGGAACCGACAAAAACGAACAGCCAGAGAAAATTACGCAGTAGGGGGTGTGGGAAAGGAAAGATAAGATAAAAATAATTGAAAAGAAAAAAAGGAGGTGGGGTGGGGAATCTTGTAAGGTTCAAACGCCAGACAACTACCTGCAAAATTTATCTTCCTTGTGAAGAAGGCGCCACCGCGTCAATTGGATAAATGTCGTCTCCAAGCTTCGAGACAGAGAGAGGGAGTTGGCAGACCGATTTAGGCTTTCTCTGCCTGCCTGGAGGGGGTGAGTTTTTGTGGTCATTAACTCTAATTCTCATTGCGTTTGATTAAAAAAAAAAGAAGAAAAAAAAAAGAAGATTTTCTGTCTATCTCTTGTCTGTCAGCACCCGTGGGCAAATACATTTTAGACGAGGACTTTGATATTACCAGGGAAAAACATTCAATGCAAGCAGGGCGGGGCGGGAAGTGAAAAGGTGCAGAATTGAATGGTTGAACTTTCTTGCACTGACTGAGAAAACAAGTGTCGACTGGGGCCTCTGGCAATGCCAGTGCAGTGGAGTTATGGCAGTCAACGAGACAGTGGCAGCCAGTGCGTTCGTAGCAACGACGGTGAAACAGTTGTTCATTCGCTCATTAGTGGTAATGCGTCAGCTCAGGAAGCGAGAGAATCTCGGTTCGAATCCCACAGTCGTCAGTATTTTCTCTCCCTCTACTAGATCTCGCGTGGTGGTCTGGACGCTAGTCATTTGGATGAGACGAAAAACTGAGGCCGAGTCCCGTGTGCAGGGTGTTTGAAAGAGAGGAACTTTTATTTCTTTTCTTTTCTTCTTTCCTTCCCTTCTTTGCTTCCATTCTTCCTTTGCTGTGTTTCTCTAATTTTCTTTCTGTATAATTGATTCTGTCTTTATTTTCTTTCCTTTTCTATGTTTTCAGATTTGTTTCTTTTAATTTTTTGTTTGTTTCCTTCTTTTTTCTTTGTTTTTTTCCAGTCTTTTTTTGTTTTGCTCTCTCTCTGTCTCCTCTCTCTCTCCCTCCCTCTCTCTTTCCCATTGCCACCCTCCCTCCTCCTCCCTCGCTTACTCCCTCGTCTCTTTCTCCCATACCCCTCTCTTCCCTTCTCTCTTCTTGTATCTCCCTCCCCCCCATTCCCCTCTCTCTCATCTCTATCCTCCGTCCCCCTTTCTCCCCCTATCTTTTTCTATCTCTCTCTCTCTATCTCTATCTCTCTCTCTCTCTCCCTCTGTCCCTCTCTCTTGTTCTCAGGACTCGTTTCTCGTCCTTTTCTTTTAGTTCTTTTCCTGTTCCCTCTTCTTTTAGGATGTCATATTTGTTATCGCACCCTCATCCTTTATAAATAGTTCGTTGATTCTCTTTATCACTTTTTTTCTCTCCCTATGATTCTCGCTGTCTCTCTCTGATTTTATTTCTCTTTCTTGATTCTCTCTGTTACTCTCTCTGATTCTTTCTCTCACTCTCTCTATTTGACTCTCTCTCTCTCATTCACTCCTCTATGCAGTGTATGTAAATTGTTCATTATTCATATTTCCGTAACTGATTATGGGTATGTTCTTGTAAAATAAACCATCGTTTTATTACTCCCTCCTCCCTTGCTTTCGAGGGTTGGGTAAACTCAACCATTCTTTTGCTATTTTTCCTTCAGAAAATTTATTAATTCATCCATCCATCCATTCGCTCATTCTTTCTGTCTTCCTTTCTCTCCCTCTTTCTCATTTCTCTTCCCCTTCTCTCCCACCACACACACACACACTCCCTCTCATCACACACACGTTCTCTCATCACACACACGTTCTCTCTCTCTCTCTTTCACTCTCTCTATCCCTCTTTCTCATTTCTCTTCCCCTTCTCTTTACCTCTTCTCTCCCACCTCACACACACACACTCTCTCTCTCTCTCTCTCTCTCTCTCTCTCTCTCTCCCCCTCTCACTCTCTCTCATCACACATACACTGCCTCTCATCACACACACGTTCCCCCTCTTTCTCTCTCTCTCTTTATATCTTTCTCTCTCCAATCTTTCCTTCTTTTTGTACAAGGCTTTCAGATTCAGAGAAACGCTCATTTCATAGTCTTATTTCCATTATTTATCAGCAAATTATGTTATTGTGTTCTGTTGCTTTTCAACTACCCCCTTCATGAGGGGCTATGGCCGATATACGAATAAACCATTCTCTGTGTGTGTGTGTGTGTGTGTGTGTCCCCCCTCTCGTTCTCCCTCTCTCCCTGTCTCTCTCCTTCCCTCTCTTTCTCCCCCCCTCTCTCTCTCTTCTCTCTCCCCCCCTCTCTCTCATATCTCTATTCCCTGTCAGCATGTTTTGTTTTTCTTCCGCGCCACACCCACACACCTCCACCGCTTCCTTTGTCCTCCTTTATACCCTGGCCTCTACACTTCCCTACTCTCCCCCAACCCCCAGGCCCTTCATTTCCACCACCCCCACCCCCCAGGCCCCCCTCCCCCGCCGCTTCCCCCATCCCAACCATTTTACTGCCCAAACACTGAAAATGGTATTAGAGGGGGCGAGGCGGACAAGTAATCGATGCGGATCCAACACTGTATCAACACATCACTAATACTGTACTAACATTGTCAGGACAGAAGAAGCACTTCCAGCCAGTAAAACGATACGTAGCAAATCATGGAGCAATAGTCCCCCCCCCCACCCAACCCCCTCCCTCTCTCTGTGTCTATCTTTCTGTCCCTGTCTGTCTGTCTGTCTGTCTCTCTCTCTCACAGTGACACCCACACACCCAAACACCCCCCCCCTCCCGCGCGCACACACACACACAAACATACACAGATGTGCGCGCACATGCATATACAGTCGTACACACATTCACACATACATGTATACGCAAACATGCATACACACTCACAGACATTCACACACGCACACATAGTCTCTCTCCCCCCCCCTCCCCCCGCCATCTCTCTCTGCTCTGAGAAAAAAAAAAGAATTAATTATTCATTCGTAGAAAAATGAATAGGAAAGGGAATTCCCTTTGCGTCACTGACCAGTTTTGAGAGCGAGGGAGCTGGCAAGAGAGAGAGAGAGACAGAGAGTTGTGGAGAGGTTAAGGGAACGGTGAGGCTGGGAGGGAGGGGGGTGGAGGGGAGGGACAAGAGGTAGAGTGGATGAAACGGAAACAGACACGATATAGTGGCAGGGAAAACCAAACATGAAAAAAAAATCA
The DNA here is from genome assembly GCF_041734735.1 of Babylonia areolata. Classification (NCBI taxonomy): domain Eukaryota; kingdom Metazoa; phylum Mollusca; class Gastropoda; order Neogastropoda; family Buccinidae; genus Babylonia; species Babylonia areolata. The sequence continues at coordinate 18,512,152 of NC_134879.1, forward strand.
CACCAAACAAACAAACAAAAAACAAAAACATAAAAAAACGCCCCCTTATATCTTTCGGGCAACACCAAGTTGTTCAAAGTCGGGGAACTCAAACCCGGATCTGCCTCCTACTCATAAAAAAAAAGATTTGCACTCAGTCCCCTCCTTCCATCTTTTACGACCAACAGAAAGTATCTCATCCTACCACCATTGCCACCACATCATCATAAACTTCTGGGCCTCAGCTGTGCTTGCTGTTGATGAAAAACACGCACACAGGAGACAGACAAGTACGCACGCACTTTACACTGGTTCCCCTTTACATCAAGAAAGACGGACCTGCAGCATGTTGACTGGGACACTTGCTTTCCTTTCCTCCCAGCAAGGCATGTGACTGACTGACTGAAAGCAATGGCGGTTGCTCGGTGTGAAATGATGCAACGGAGTGCACGTGCGGGGTGGTCGGTGCGGAGGTCCAAGATCGTGCGCGTGCGTGTGCTTGAGGGGAACGAGGGGGCATGAGGGCGCGCGGGGGGATGAGGGGGGGAGGGGAGGGGTGACGGGGGACATGTACTTGAGAGGTATGCTGTCAGTACGTGCAGGTCAATGAAATTAAGTAAAACGGCATGAAAGAAACTGCGATGTCGTGGAAATGTTGTTTTAATGGCGGTGGTTTTTTTTTTTTCGGAAATGAAAAGATTTGTTAGTGGGTGTAAACATACATGTATACTCAGACACACACAGACACATACACACACACACGCACGCACAACACATACACACATTTTAGACATTCCATTTTTAAATTAAATTAATCTCCAGTTACACCCATATCACAGTTATGACAAGTGCACTTTTCTTATGGAATGTTATGATGCCTGCCAAATTCAATTGCACACACACACACACGCACAAACACACATACACACACACACACACACACAAACACACACACACACATACACACACACACACACACACACACACACACACACACACACACACACACACACACTTTCTCTCTCTCTCTCGCAAGCACACACGCACACATACACATACTCCCATGCAAACACAAACCAAACACACTTAAACAGAAAAGTGATCACGATTGATTCCTAGAAAACAGGAATGGGAAATTGACTTCCCTTGTGTCGTTGAGCAGTTTAGAGAGAGAGATGGAGAGAGATGGAGAGATGGGGACTGAGAGAGAGAGAGTGAGTGAGATAGAGATCTGCCTTTATTTCGGTGAAACACAAAGATACTGGTGGGAGAGATGCTGAGAACTTGGGAGTGGTGCAGAGGGTGGGGGGTGGGGAAGATGGGGGCATGGTGGAGGAGGGATCAACCCACAATGGAAAGGAGATCCAGTGGATAAAACAGAAACAGATGTGGATGAACTGAGTGGCAGGGTAAACCAAACACCAAAAAGAAAGGAGAAGAACAACTTGAACACCCTTACAACGCGGTGGGCAACACAAATTAGTTCAAAGTCAGGGAACCAACAGGGATCTGCCTCTTCTCAGAGAAAGCTTGCACCCATTGCTCCCTCCCCCCCACCCACCCCCCTCCTCTTTTCCTACCAGTGGTATCGCATCCTGCCGCCACCACCCTCATCATCAACTTCTGGGCCTCAGCTGTGCTGCTTCTGCTGCTGTTGTGTTGTCGTTGCTGTTAAACATGTATTCAGGAGACAGCACGTACACACTTTACACTGGTAGTCCCCGCTCCCTCCCCACCGCAACCCCCACTACCTGTCCCGCCCCGCCACCCTTTAGTAAACAGAGACAGACCTCCACCAAAGAGTCTGTAGAGATTGTCTCTTTGTCTGCGCTGTCATGTGCTTACTATGGCACTTGCTTCCCCCCCCTCACCCTCCCCCCACCACCCACCCCACCAGCAAGGCATGTAACTGACTGACTGTGAGCACTGGCAGTGGCTGGGTGTGAAGTGATGCAACAGAGTGCACGTGCGTGGAAAACGGCGGCTGGAATGGAGGTCAGGAGATCGTCCGCGTGCAGAAGAGGAAGTGTTGGGGGCGGTGTGTGTGTTGGGGGTGTGGGGGGGGGGGGGGAGGGATCATGCACTGAGATGCATACTGTTAGTACGTTGAGGTCCATGGAATTAATTAGTAAGTGGTGGAGGGAAAGGTGCTATGGTAGAGTTGGTTTTTGGTTCGTGCTGTTCAGCTCTGAACGATTTGTTGTTGCTGGGAAAACACATACAAACTGTCTCTCGGATGCCAATGTGTGCGCAAATGCGTGCGCGCGCACACACACACACACACACACACACACACACACACACACATACACACATACTCACACATGCACACACCAAAAGTATAATCATTAAAATGTAATCCTTCGATGCCTGTTGGTGAATGGAAGATAGATCAGTATTAGCAAAATATGCATTGGTAAAGATAAAGCAAAATTTGAAAGTCAGCTGAGCGAATTCGTTTGGTGATCAGACAAGCAATAAAAAAATTCAGTCATTCTGATACATGAAATCGGTGATAAAACATCATTTCACATTAATACTAGTAATCTAAACATACTCTCCTCCATGCTTCGAATCAATTGCAAAAATCAATACATGGCTTTGGCATCATGTATTTTTAGAAATGGACTTATTATCTACGATGATCAAACTTTAGAAACTCCATTTCAAAACAAAATTAATCTCACCCATATTACAGATATTGCAAGTTTACATTTCTCGAGGAATGTTATTATGTCTGTCAATTTCAGTTGGACACACACACACACACACACACACACACACACACACACACACACACACACGCACGCACGCACGCACGCACGCACGCACGCACACGCACACACACACACACACTCGCTCACTCACTCACTCACTAGCACTCACACTCATGATAATGATTTATTCGTAGAAAAAGGAGTATGAAGGGGCTCCCTTCTATGCCAATGAACAGTTTTTAGACAGATAGATAGACAGGTAAATTGATAGATAGAGAGAGAAAAATGTATACACAGTTTCCTTTATTTATTCTTTAAGGTTAAACACTAAGAAACTGGTGGGTATGCATAGAGACCGATCAGGCTGGGAGGTGGAGGGAGGGAGGGGGGGTGTCGAGAGGGGGACGGGCAACCGTGATGGAGAAGAGCTTGAGTGGAATAAGTGGAAACGGATAGGGGTGCTGAGAGTGGCAGGGAAAACCAAACATAAAACAAGAAGAAATAAATGAAAGAAGATGATGATGAAATAACACACCCTTTCATTTTAACGGGCAACAAATTAGTTTGAAGCATTGAAGGAACCCGGACCTGCCCCTTCTCCGAGAAAGCCTGCACCCAGTCCCCTCCCTCACTTCCTCCCTCTGCTGACTCTTTTCCTATCAGTGGTTTCACATCCCCCCCCCCCCCCACCATTACAGCCGCCTCATCATCAGCTTCTGCGCCTCAGTTGTGCCGTTGACAGTGAAACACACACACACACACACACACACACACACACACACACACACAGAGGAGACAGACAAGTGCGCACGCACGCACTTTACACTGGTCCCCCTTTACAGTCGTCAAAGACAGACCTGCACTGTGCCAGCTGGGGCACTTACTTCCCTCCCCTACCCACTAGCAAGGCATGTAATTGACTGACTGTGAACACTGGCAGTGGCTCGGTTTGAAATGATGCAACAGAGTGCACGTGCTTGGTATAGTGGCGGCCGGAATGGAGGTCAGAGATTGTGCGCGTGAGTGTTCGGAAGGGGAAGAGAAGGGGGTGGGGTGTGGGGGTGGGGGGTTATGTACTGAGATGACTGTCAGTACGCACAGGTCAATGGAATTAATTAATAGGGCGTGGAGAGTATGATGGCAAGGTGGAGCTGTACTGGCAGTGGTGCGTGGTTGGTTAGCACTGAGAAGGTTTGTTTGCTGGGTGTACACATATTCACACTAGTAGTTGTAAGCCTGTGTGCATGCACAAACGCACGCACGCGCACGCGCGCGCACACACACACACACACACACACACACACACACACAAACAAACAACCAAACACACACACACACATCACACTCACATACACAGACATACATGCACTCACATGCACACATACATGCACGCACGTGTGTGTGCGCGCGCATACACACACACACACACACACACACAAACACACCCTATCTATATGTATGATTGTCAGTCATGTCTAAGTCCATCAGGACAGTAGAGGAGGCAACTGTTGTCCTGACAATCTTGGCTAGAATTTGATTGTAGTGGAGAGTGTCCTGTGGTTTTTGGACATTTGGCGTTGGGATGGTTCCCAAAAGCCAACTAGCCACAAAGGCTGCAACACCAAGAACCAGTGCAATCTTACCAATTAGTATACCAAATTCCACTGGCTGTTTTCTGAAAGAAATGAGAGAATTGTTGATAAAGCATTTGTCTCTGCTTCTCGTGTTTCATTTCAATGAAACTCTGTATATTGATAGGGAATTTTAATCTGTTCGGAAGAAAAATGGAAAATGATTGTTCATGTGTGTTTGCTTGTTTCCTCGTGTGGGCCTTTTGTACGTGTTTTCTTCTTCTTTTTTTATTTTATTTATTTATTTATTTATTATTTGTTTACATCGCTTTTTTGTTTATATGGTGTGTTTTAAAGACGCTAATGTATGATGTTTACATACCCCATGGGGAACCAAACCTCTTGCCTTGCTTTGCCTTGCCTTGCGATGAGAGTCATAGTTTTTTTTGACTCACTTGCGTAAACAAAGTGAATCCATGTTTTTACCCGGTGTTCGGTTCTCTCTCTCTCTTTGTGTGTGTCTTTGTGGCCGTGGTAAACTTTAACATTGCCATTTTCTCTGGAAATACTTTGTCTGCCAATACCAACATTGGCTTAAACATAGTATGGAAAAAAATCTTCACAGTCATATCAATAACAGGTTGTAAGGCTCCCGAATTAAGCCGCATTTCCGAATCAATAACGGTTTATTTCGTTGAGAAGTGTTCCGAAATCCGAAAATTCTAAAAACCGCTTTCCACTGAGTTTGGCCGACAAGAATAAAGGTTGTCTTCGAAGACGACATGATCTCATGTTTATTGTTCACAATCAAAAGGAAAGAAATACAAATTCTGGACAGAATACTTACAGTGATGCTAACTGCACCGTCGACGTGTTCACAGCATATATTCTAAAGTGGACACTGAATTAACTGGAATGAACATAAAAGAATAAATTGAATCGATCGTTTCTTTCAGCCCGTTGTAGACTGGTTTGTGCATATCTAGAGATCTACCATGTGTTGAAGGAGATGGCAACGTCTCCTTTACCGCCGAAATAAAAGAATAATCGAGATATACTAAAACACACAAGAAACATGGTTTAAACGGCGTTATTACGTCCACTACAATCACATCTATTTATCGCAAGAAGATGAAAACGTCAACATTGCTTTAAGTTTTAAATTTAGTCATTCGCCGTCAGATGTGCCGCAGCCTTCGGGATTAGTCTGCTTGCATCAGAACTGAACATGCGTGGTTCGATCCCGCTCGCATGCCCCCACTCCCACCTTTTTTGTTTCTTAGAAAAAAAAAAAAAAAATCTCCCAAGTTTATTTCATGTCATATTTAATACAGAGCACTTTTCAACGATTTTTTAAACCTTTTTTTCTCTCCTCGTTTTACTGGATAAAGCGCGAAGCACAAGTGAGTCTTGCCTTTTTAAAAAAATTTTTTATTTTTACAAAAGACTTAACTGTAATTGAATTCCCACTGCAGCGAAGAATCCATTGATCATACAACTCTCACTTTGCCGTTGGTCTAGCTGTAAGCTTATCTCAAATCTCTGATACTTATGTATCCATGCACATACTACTGCTTGTAACATGACTGAAATTAATTTATCCAGGCAATTCCTTACCTTTTTCTTAAAGATTTGTTTGTTGACAAAAACACTGACATCGGCGTGGGAAAACACACACACACGCGCGCGCGCACACACACGCGCGCGCACACACACTCTATACACGTACTACTCCATCTAACACGATGGTGAAATCATCTTCATCCTGACAATCCCTGTTGTTGAACGCACAGACTGCGCTACACACACACACACACACACACACACACACACACACACACACACACACACACACACACACAGGGAACACATACACAACATTGCACGCACGCACACATCCCCTCCACACACACGCACGCCGGCACACACACACTGAGACACATATATACACAACAATCCAACACACACACACACACACACACACGCACGCACGCACGCACGCACGCACACACACACGAGATCTGGGAAAAATAGAACAGTGAAGTAAATATTAATTCGTGGGGAAAAAAAGGGATTGTAAATTGTAAAGGGGCTTCCTTCAGTTTCACTGAACAGTTTTAAGAGAGAGAGAGAGAAGGGGGCGTGAGGAAGGGGATGAAGGGAAAGGGAAGGCAATGGAGAGAGAGGGAGGGGGTGCACAGAGAGAGGGAGAGAAGGGGGTTCAGGGGGAGGGGGTGGAGGGAAAGGGAAAGCAGTGAAGGAGAGGGGCAATATAGAGAGGGAGAGAAAGTGGGGGGGGGATGAAGGAAAGGGAAGGCAATGGAGAGAGAGGGAGGGGGGTACATAGAGGGAGAGGGAGAGAAGGGGGGTGGAGGGAAAGGGAAAGCAATGAAGGAGAGAAAGGGGCGAGAGAGGGAGAGAAAGGGGGTGGGGGTTCAGGGTGGGGATGGAGGGAAAGGGAAGGCAATGGATGAGAGAGAGCTGGGATACAGAGAGAGAGAGAGAGAGAGATGGGGGTGGGGTAGGGTCAGGGTGGGGACAGGGGGAAAGGGAAGGAAATGGAGGAGAGAGGGGGGGATTCAGAGAGAGAGGAGAGAGAGAGAGAGAGAAGGGAGGGATTAGGGTGGCGATGGAGGGAAAGGGAAGGCAGTGGAGGAGAGAGATGGGGGGTGGGGTAGGGTCAGGGTGGGGATCGAGGGAAAGGGAAGGAAATGGAGGAGAGAGATGGGGGTTCAGGGTGGGAAGGGAGGGAAAGGGAAGGCAATGGATGAGAGGCGGGATACAGAGAGGAAGAGAGAGAGAGAAAGAAAGAGAGAGAGAGAAGGGGAGTGTGGTGGGTTCAGGGTGGGGACAGAGGGAAAGGGAAGGAAATGGAGGAGAGAGAGGGGGGATATAGAGAGAGAGGGGAGAAGAGAGAGAGAGAAGGGAGGGATTGGGGTGGCGATGGAGGGAAAGGGAAGGAAATGGAGGAGAGAGAGGGGATACAGAGGAAGAGAGAGAGAGGGAGAGAGAGACGGGGTATGGATGGAGGGAAGAGAGAGAGAGGGCATACACAGAGGAAGAGAGAGAGAGGGAGAGAGAGACGGGGTGTTGGTGGAGGGAAGAGAGAGAGAGGGCATACATAGAGGAAAGAGAGAGAGAGGGAGAGAGAGACGGAGTGTGGATGGAGGGAAGAGAGAGAGAGAGGGCATACACAGAGGAAAAGAGAGAGAGAGGGAGAGAGACGGGGTGGGGATGGAGGGAAGAGAGAGATGAGGCATACACAGAGGAAAAGAGAGGGAGAGAGAGACGGGGTGTTGGTGGAGGGAAGAGAGAAAGAGGGCATACACAGAGGAAAAGAGAGAGAGAGGGAGAGAGAGAGACGGGGTGGGGATGGAGGGAAGAGAGAGAGAGGGCATACACAGAGGAAAAGAGAGAGAGAGGGAGAGAGAGACGGGGTGGGGATGGAGGGAAGAGAGAGAGAGGGCATACATAGAGGAAAGAGAGAGAGAGGGAGAGAGAGACGGGGTGGGGATGGAGGGAAGAGAGATGGGGCATACACAGAGGAAAGAGAGAGGGAGAGAGAGATGGGTGTGGGATGGAGGGAAGAGAGAGAGAGGGCATACACAGAGGAAAGAGAGAGAGAGGGAGAGAGAGACGGGGTGGGGATGGAGGGAAGAGAGAGAGAGGGCATACACAGAGGAAAAGAGAGAGAGAGAGGGAGAGAGAGACGGGGTGGGGATGGAGGGAAGAGAGAGAGAGGGCATACACAGAGGAGAGAGAGGGGGAGAGAGAGAGAGAGAGACGGGTGGGGATGGAGGGAAGAGAGAGAGAGGGCATACATAGAGGAAAGAGAGAGGGAGAGAGAGACGGGGTGGGGATGGAGGGGAGAGAGAGAGAGGGCATACATAGAGGAAAAGAGAGAGAGAGGGAGAGAGAGACGGGGTGGGGATGGAGGGGAGAGAGAGAGAGGGCATACATAGAGGAAAGAGAGAGAGAGAGAGAGGGATAGAGAGACGGGTGGGGATGGAGGGGAGAGAGAGAGGGCATACACAGAGGAAAAGAGAGAGGGAGAGAGAGACGGGGTGTGGATGGAGGGAAGAGAGAGAGAGGGCATACACAGAGGAAAAGAGAGAGAGAGGGAGAGAGACGGGGGGGGGGGGATGGAGGGAAGAGAGAGATGGGGCATACAGAGGAAAAGGGAGAGAGAGGGAGAGAGAGACGGGGTGGGGATGGAGGGAAATAGAGAGAGGGGGAGAGAGAGACGGGGTGTGGATGGAGGGAAGAGAGAGAGGGCATACACAGAGGAAAAGAGAGAGGGAGAGAGAGACGGGGTGTGGATGGAGGGAAGAGAGAGAGGGCATACACAGAGGAAAAGAGAGAGAGAGGGGGAGAGAGAGACGGGGTGTGGATGGAGGGAAGAGAGAGGGCATACACAGAGGAAAAGAGAGAGAGAAGGAGAGAGAGACGGGGTGGGAATGGAGGGAAGAGAGAGATGAGGCATACACAGAGGAAAAGAGAGAGATGGGGTGGGGATGGAGGGAAATAGAGAGAGATGGGGCATACACAGAGGAAAGAAAGAGAGAGAGAGGGAGAGAGAGACGGGGTGGGGATGGAGGGGAGAGAGAGAGAGAGAGGGCATACACAGAGGAAAGAGAGAGAGGGGGAGAGAGAGACGGGGTGGGGATGGAGGGAAATAGAGAGAGAGGGAGAGAGAGTCGGGGTGGGGATGGGGGGAAAGTGACGGAGCGGGGCCCAGAGGAGACAGACAGAGGGAGAAGGAGTCCGTTTGTTGAAATGCAACCAAGCGCAACGGAAAGCGTTTCTATCCATGGTTTTCTCCCGACTTCGGGAAGCGACGGCAGCTGATAAGACACAGTATGTTACAGTAAGGCCGTTCGCGGACGTTGGGAGTCCACTTCGGTGGGTTTTTCACACACATACACACACACACACACACACACTGTGGTACACACACGCGCTCGTGCACGACAGACAAGACACAGTGACAGACACAAACACACGTGCACACTCACGCATCTTGTTGCTCCGCTGTTGCTGTCTGTGTGTACATGTTTAACATGTTTACTGAATAAAGTTTTGTTTTAAACCAATTGTGTCCACTGACACACATTTATACTCGTACACACATCAGTACACTGCAGCGCACACATACTGTGACATACACAACGCCGGCACACACACACACACACACACACACACACACACACACACACACAATCATATTTTAGCACTTGCACACATACTACGCACACACTGCGCCCTCATGTGCAGCACACACACACACACACACACACACACACACACACACACACACACACACACACACACACACACACAGAAGACACATACAGAGGACACATACGCTGCAGCAGGCACACACATATATACGCTGCAGTGCGCACGTGTGCGAGCGCGCGCGCGAACACACACACACACACACACACACACACGCATCCATACCATACACACACCTACGCAGGCACTAACTATCCTCCCACCTTACCCCCCCCCCCCACCCCCCCCCCCCCATACACACCCCACTGCCTACCCCCACCAACTACCGGCCCATAACTCCACTTCCCAACTCCTTCTACCCTCCCACTCCCACTCGGCACATCAGCAGTTGGCACCACCATTTTCAAACCTGGGGATACTCACTGTACTGGGAATTCCAGAAGCTCCGGATTCTCACGTGATCGACAGCAGTCGGTGGTGTGGTGTGGTGTGGTGGCCAAGTTTTGCCCAGTATGCAAATTTTAGGTTTTGTTGTTGGGGGAGCTTGGTTCGTATTCACGACAAGCTGCGGGAGCATCGACGGACGTGTATGAGTCAGACACTATTATCAGTGTGTGTGGGTGTGTTTGGGGGTTGGAAGGGCCTGATGAGGTGATCGGTGGTGGAAATGAGAAGGTAGAGGTGTGGAGGTGGGGGGAAGGGGGGGTCGGGGGGGATGGTGTGCGTGCGTGCCATGCGTTTGTTGTGGTAGTCTTCATTTTTTTTAGAAGAATAAAAAACATGTTTTTGCACATGAAAGAGTTTGACGTGGAAAATAATGGAGAGGGTAGGTGGATGTGGAGGGAAGGAGGCTCAGTGGTGTGTAGTGTATGTCCCAACCTTTGTCAAGTTTTTCTGTCGTATGCACACTTGTATATATGTATAATGATAAGATACAATTTTGTTGTATGTAGTAAATAAATGTCCGTTGGCTCGAATACAAGTCACTGACATTAAACACACACAGCGCAGTCGCGGCTCTCAGAACATTTCCGAGGCTGTTCATCAAAATATTTATGAGAATAAGATTTGTTGATTTGACATAATTAATGCCGACATGGTAAATGAAAGTTGAAACCAGAGTGTGTGATTCGGACTGAAATATGAGAATATTGAACAATGATTTCCTGCAGCACATAATATACTGACTCACGAACATACTACGGCTGAACCCAGTCACACCACTAACCCCTCCCCCCCCCCTACCCGCCCCCACCACCCCTGCACCCTGACTTATTCACACACGTTAGTACACATGGCGCACCAGCCATCATGCTGCAGAGATATCATTGTAAAGACGGTCAATTCAAAATATTGTATTATTTGCATATTTAAGATAATATATCAGATACAAGATAAGATACATGTTTACGGTCAGAAAACTCATACCCCCCCCTGCCCCCCCAGCCCTCCCCCGCACCACCCCCACGCCCCCACGACCAGCCCCCCAGCTCAACACAAATTCATAAAGATATGCATTGCAGCAACTTCTAACAATTAACTGTAAAGTAGACTACGAAAGAAGCCACTTCATGTAACACATGAAGTACTGTATCCCGTAATTCCTTGTGAGTCCGGTACACTTGGTAATTATGACGTCTTCTATTCAGTTATATTTTATTACATGATACTCTGCACTCTGCACTTTAAAATGTTTCCAGGGAACGCTGATTAGTCATATGGTTACACACACACGCACGCTCGCACGCACACACATACACACAGTCATACGCGAGCGCGCACGCACGGACATTCCCACGCACTTTAAAACGTTTCTGGGAAACGGTGATGAGTAACCGTATGATTATACTGACATAAACACACACGCACGCCCACACACGCACGCACGCGCGCGTGCACACACACACACAAACACATACACCCAAATTGACGCGCATGCACGCACACATGCACGCGAGAGCTCCGGCACGGACTCGCTCACAAAACCACATATTCATTCCTCCATCACTCCCCTCCTCTCCCAATCACAACACGTCTGTCCAGAACCATCCCCCCTCCCAACCGTGTATTTCCCCACGG
>NC_134879.1:18528735-18538735 GCF_041734735.1 Babylonia areolata
AGATGTTTAACTTAAGGTATAGAGGCACATACAGAAACTAATAGCAAAAACGAGGTCATAAAAGGGGGAAGCTTTCTCAGAACTAGTGTCTACAAGCGTTACTTGCTGTCACTGTTGTTAACTTCTTTCAAAATGCAGTTTATAAAGGTTTAAAAAAAAAAAAAAATTTTACTATATGTTACGGATCTAGAATCCGTCATAGATATGGGAAGACAGGCGCAATAATGTGACGAGAGAGAGAGAGAGAGAGAGAGAGAGAGGGGGGGGGGTGTCAACTGTCAACAACAAAGTAAACATCGATAGAGTGTTATGGGCGTTACGGCTTGTGGTTACAAGCACACGGTCGTTGACAAGCTGGCAAACAGTCGGGGTATGATAGAGGGGTTTTTTTCCCCCTTCTACCCGGAATGCGTGGTATGCCAGGCCAGGTACACGCCCGGCCACAGTCATAATCCACCCCACAACCCGTCAAACTGTGGTTTCCCTCGATATATTTAATTGGCCTGTTAACAACGGAGGCCTAGTCATAATGCGCTCGACGAGGAAGCAAGTGTGACTTGAGTCACGTATACAGACTGGGATTTTTTTTTTTTACTCCACCCCCTCCACTAGACCTTCAGTACAGTGGTGGTATGGGTTCTAGTCTTTCTGTTGAGACAAACCATGGTTTCGTGTGCAACGTGCACTTAGCGCACGTGAAAGAATCCACAGCAACAAAAGGGTTATCCCTGGCAAAATTATGTAGAGGGTAAAACAGGAAAAAAAAGGGGGGTTGGGGTGGGGGCAGGGGGTGGGGGTGGATATGGCGCTGCAGTGTGGCGATGCGGTGTTCCCGAGGGCTGCAGCCCGAATTTCACACAGAGGAATCTGCTGTGACTAAAAGGTACTACAATACAATACAACGCAAATCACCGCACCGCAATACAATACAATACAACGCACCGCACCGCACCGCAATACAGTACAAAACGATACAATACAATACAGTACTATGCAATACAATACAATACAGTACAATACAATATAATACAGTATTAAGCAATGCAATGCAACACAACACAACACAACACAAGACGGGCGTTCCGCGGCGAGCCACAAACACCCGGTCATTGACAGACTGATTGTTATTCCTTCCACCCGGAATGCATGGTATGCCAGGTTTAAACACGTGCACCTGACCAGAGTCAAAATCACCCCACCCCGCACCCAACCTGACTGTGGTTTCCTCGATACCTTTGTGTATTGAGTAACAACAAGGCCGTTCATTAATGAGGTCTGTCACAAAGCTGAATCACTTGTCAAACCAGGAAAATTCCATGCAGACAGACATGCAGCGAAATACGAGGTCTTCACACCCCACTCCCACATTGGCATGTGTCCAGGATGTCCTCTGTGTGTGTGTGTGTGTGTGTGTGCGTGCGTGCGTGCGTGCGCGCCCCACCCCCCCCTCCCGTCTCTCTCTCTCTCTCTCTCTCTCAGAATGTGCCGATGGTTTTCTGAATGAACATTTCATTTCATTTCATTCTGAGTATGTCAGAATGTCATGTCCTTACTTCTACGCTTCTTTGTTACAAATACCGGCTTGTCAATTACAAATTACATGCATTGGTTGGATGTGTTTGGGCTCAGGACTTTTGGGTACGAGCGGTGGACTGAACGCATATGAAGAGTCGCTCGAGAATGGATTCCGCGCCAGGCAAATCGATTCCAGGAATCTACTGAAACGAAATGTCGAAAGAAGTTCTGATTGAAAAAGTGGGTCGATTTCTTTCGTGTGTTTTCCCCAATGCTTCTCAATTTCTTTGAAAATAAAATGAATGAAATTTGTTTTGTTTTGGAGAAGTTATGGGGAAAATTATGTCATTATTTTTTATTTAGTTCTTTTAAAGTCAGAAAGATAACATATATTAGATACTTTTGTTTTTTCTTTTTAAAGTGAAATATTAGAACATGTGACACGCCGTATAATACATTATTTAGCTTCTCGTATGTAGAACAGAAAAATCGTTGCATTCCTGGCATGTTTGTCAAGTTTTTGAAAGAAAAAGAAAGAAAGACAGAAAGAAGAAGAAGAAAGGAGTCGATCTGCCTTGAAATACTTTGGCATTTTTGTTTTTGTTTTTGTTTTGTCGTCCTTCCTATTTTCATCACTACCACCGTCGTCATGGTTGTAACGTTGTTACAAGAACTGTAGATTAGGCTAACTTGTAAACGGTCAGTTCATAACATATTCTTACCCATTTAGTTCCATGAGGCAAATAAGACCGGGTTGTGTTGAGGTCGTCAGCTCTTCCGTTTCATTTATTATCCCCAGACTACAGAATAATAGAAAAAAAAGGATAAAATATTTTTAAAACAACCGGTTGTGTTTGGAAATAACACTGCAGTACGGACATCAATAACTCATCCCGGTGTTTACAACACCACTACTACCAAATCGCCAATAGCACAACAGGACGGATGCGAGTAGTACATCATAGACTGCGGAAACCGAGAAGAGGGGAAAAGTGAAAATTTAATTGCTTGGCCGAAAAAAAGGGGGTGGTGTGGGATAGGTGGGCTGTACTGGAATGGCAGAAAATGCAGACAATTGTGAAGGAAAAATAGGAACAAACTGAGCAACAGAAACGAGGGAATTTCTGGTACAGAGTATCCAGAAAGCTCTTTATATATACTGAAATACCCCCTGCATCCAACAGGGGAATAAAACTACACAGCTGGTAGCAAGGAGGCTGATGGTGCATAAACAAAACAAAAAAACAAAAAGGACGGTATGTCCGTGACTGGTGAACAGAAGAAGAACGGAAGAAAGCTGCAGAGAGAGAGAGAGAGAGAGAGAGAGCACATGGGAGCACAAAACAAGGCCACATCTCACGGGTTTTATTCAGGCCTCTGTCAGCCAGACAGACATGTGCCCACCATGTGCTTCATGAACACACGTGCTTTCTTTCTCATCCCCGACCCCCACCCCCTCTCCATTCACTCCACAAAGCTACCATCCTCTCCATCCTCCAGCCTCAAAAAAATTGTTGTGATTCCCCCGCCCCCACCTCCCACCCCCCGACATAAGCAGGTGAGCTGCACGTGCACGATGCACACATAACTCTTGTTGCATTCTGTGTGTTTGTGTGTGTGTGTTCGGGTTTTCAAAGCCTCCCTGTCAAGTTTTTTTTTTCCTGTCGAAGCTAGATACGTGAGCGGCAAAGTGGGGTGGTGAACAGTTCACTTTGTGTGACGAGAGAGAGCGACGAAGGTTACGTTTGTTGTTGCTGTTCACAGGAGGTGATACAAGTTGTCCAGAAGAACTTCGGTCCAAGACCCCAAAACTGACTGCGGTCCAAGACCCCAAAACTGACTGCGGTCCAAGACCCCAAAACTGAACAGGAACTGCGGACCAACACCGGCCCAGCTCAGAGAAACGTGAGTTAACTTAATTATATCAGGTCGAAAGCCAACAGTCGTTAAAAGCTCCACCAAGCTACAACTACGGACAGGGTGTGTGCGTGTGTGTGTGTGTGTGTGTGTGTGAGGGAGGGGGGCCGTAGGGGTGGGGCGGGAGAGCAGCGAGTACTGCAGTGCTGTGAGAAAAAAAAACAAAAAATAAAACCCCCAGAATAATGGATGTATGCGCACACGTAATCTAACACGTCCTTGCCGGCAATGTTGGGCCGACAGATCCTGTTTTCGGCTTCCACGTGTTGCCACAACGGAGAAGGCTGTGGCAGTACCAGCTATCTCCCACCACCTGGTATTTTTTCTTGTTCGTTTCTTGGTTGAAATTATATATCTGCCTGTCCGTCTGGGAGGCCCATCCGGGGGGGGGGGGGGGGGATATTTCTCCCCCAGTATTTATCTTTCTTCACACTCCATTCCGTCCCTCCCAAGTCTTTCAAATGAGACTGTAAACCGAGGTATCGACGGAATGTGGCTTTCTTAATGGTGGAGGGGGGGGGGGGGGGGGGGGGCAGGGGGGAATGCAAAACAAGGAAAAAAGTCAAAAACGAAAAACACGGTCGCACACGCAAAAAATCACTCCCCAAACCGCTTGTCTCTCTTTCCCTCCATCCCCCCTATTCCCCGCCCCAGTACAACAGCAGATTCTTTAACATAAACAAGTTGGCTGTCTATCGACCAGAACAGAACAAAAATGAGACGGAGGGTGGGGTGCCAGGAGGAAGGTGTAGGCTAATGGACGGACAGGAAGGGATCTGAGGAAGTTGGAGCGGGAGGGTGGGGGGAGGATTGAGAGAACCAGTTGCATTGCTCGGACGGAAGAGCATAATGTGGTCGTAACCCGCTACTATGTGTAGTATGGAACTGACCAATGGCGTAGTTCGGTCAACGTAGGCATTTAGTCACGTGTAACTGTCAAAAAGTTAGAACCAAGCAATGCAACTGGCACCAG
The DNA here is from genome assembly GCF_041734735.1 of Babylonia areolata. Classification (NCBI taxonomy): domain Eukaryota; kingdom Metazoa; phylum Mollusca; class Gastropoda; order Neogastropoda; family Buccinidae; genus Babylonia; species Babylonia areolata. The sequence goes on from NC_134879.1 coordinate 18,533,141, forward strand.
CTGGAAGGCTACTGCTGAGTTAAGAGAACGTTAGATCTGTCCTTTTCACAGTCATAATTTCAGTTCGGACTCACCTGTCTCATCTGTCGACTTTGTTCTTACTTCCCTTTTGTTTTGACATTGATTTGTTTGTTTTTGTTTTGTTTTGTTTCTTAAATAGAATACAATTTATATTTTCTTTCGTAAGTTTATAATTATTTACGTCACATATCTACATTTATCAAAGAGAGAGAGATGATTTATTCATATGTAGGCCAATGCCTCTTATGAAGGGGTATGTGAACATAATGTGATGGAAACACCATGATGCAACACAAATGGAAAATATAACATCAGTTCCAAACGTAAACGAGCCAAGCTACGGCGAAACATGATGCAGAAAAATAAGTATTCTCATGACATAATGGTTTCTCGGAATTTGAAAGCTTTATATAGATACAAAGAAAGGTTTCTAACAAATTCACAGGAGGTTGAAGACATTAATAGGTTCAATTTAAACATATAATATTTAGGCTTAATAAATGTTTCTCGAATATTCCTCAAAGCTGGGCAACAAAGAACACACACACACACGCACGCGCGCGCGCGCACACACACACACACACACACACAGAGGGAGAGAGAGAGAGAGAATCATGTGTGTGGAGTATATATGTCCATACTTTCGCCTTTCCTTGTCATCCCTCTCTCTCTGTCTCTGTCTCTCCCTCTCTTCCCCTCCCTCCCCTCCTCCTCTCCCCTCTTCCCCCTTCCATCCCCTCCACCACTCTCCCGCCTCCCTCCCTCCATTTCCCCCTTCCTATCCCTCTCTCGAAGCCCCTGAAAACACGCAACAAGTGGCACGTGCAGAGCAGTGATCTTTCCACGCCACAGACTGACGCTTTCATGGGTTCGTTCAGTGGTGCACACACATGTGGCGCACCAGCGAAGGGAGAGGGGAAAAGGATCACAGCGTGAAACAGACGAGTTCGCATTTCAGGGTCCGGTGCGGTGTCCGTGTAGTGCTATTTTGGGTTCCTTTTTAAGTTGTTTGATTGCTGGTTGCTTGGTTTTCGGTCTTTTGGGACTCAAGACAATTTGTGTGTGTGTGTGTGTGTGTGTGTGTTTCCCCCCCTAACCCCCCGCTATCATCCTTTTCTACCTTTCTCTGTGCGTCTGTATGTGTGTTTGCGCGCGCGCGCGTCTGTATTAGTCTGTATGTGCGTGTATGTGTGTGTGTGCGCGCGCGTGTGTTTGTATGTGTGTCAGTCTCTCTGTCTTTTACCCAATTTCTTGCCAAATTAAGACGAGTACTTACGGATTATTTGGTAATTTCTTATTAGTACCCTTAACAATTCGAGGACCTATTTTAACGGTAGTTTTTGTCGCAACACTAATGTTCAGCCATCCAGCCAGGCCCACAAAATCGGTCTGCAGTGATGAGTTTAAGTTCAGTCTCAGCCAAACAACGAGCCGCTTCCCCCCACCCCCACCCCAACCGTGTGGTCCTATCTGCTATGTGCTGGTCCGACACAAGGAATCAATGATGCATGATGGAAACGAGTGAGTGCAGTCAGCGTCCAACATGCTTGTCGTCACGTCATGGGGTTTGGAGGGATTGAGGCTGAGGTAGGGGTTGGGATAGAGAGTTATTCACTTTGTTGCTTTGTAGTAGTCTTTTTTTCCCATAAGTTTCTCATGTGATTTCCAGTGAATTTTGTCGTTGATATCTTTTCTTGTTAATAGTTCTGTCTTCGTGTGTTCTTTTGATGTAGCCTTACCCACCACATTTCTCTGTTGTTTTTTTTCTTATTTTTTATACCCCAGGTCTGGGTGGGCAAAAAGCATGTTATGCTTATCTCATTACCCTGATAAAATAAAATTTCGTTTCGTTTCGTAACGCCCCGACACGACCAAATGTCAAGTCGGCATGAACTGTAGGGAGCGGGATTGTTTGTGGTTTGAAGTCTGCACACTTCATCATTCTCTTTCTCTTGTTTCTCTGCGTCAGTCAACTGAGTCAGACGGTCGGTCTATGTATCACTGTATTTCTTTCTTTTCTTCTCCCCCTCCGCCCATCTCTAATTTTACTCTCACCCTCCCTTTCTCTCTGACTTCACGCTCATCTCCTCTCTCTCCCCTACTTCTGTTACATGGACGAAAAACCAAAAACCAACCAACCCAAAGCATGTAATGTGAAATGAACTCACTCAGTACGGCCAGTCCTCTCTTCTCCTCTACACAGACCCTTCGGATGTCCAGTGGGTGTCTGAATGACCCAACCTTTAGCTTCCGTCATCAGAATTGTGGTATTCTTTGTCAACATTCACCTCTTCAGTATAAGAGCCTTCCGCTTGCAATATTTTGATGATGGTAACTGGGTTGAAACGCTGTTAACGTCGTCTCTTTCGCCGTTCGTATGGAGAGAGTAAGGCTGTTTTCTTACGTTTGATCTATCTCTCTCTCTCTCTCTGTCCTTTTTGCCAAGGTGAACTAGGAGATGAATACCATTTGTTGTTTGTTCTGTATATATTGATTTACGGACAAAATTTCTTCAAGACTGTTTGAATATGTCTCTTAGTTCACTTCTTCGATCAAACAACAAGCAGAGAAATTGCCATGTATCAAGTTTTATTTTCCATGCGATCAAAAGGAGAAATGATATACTCAGACCCAATTAAGTAGAATTAATGTCAAGTCCATGAACATTATGCTATTGTCATCTATTCAAGTGTTATAATACCCCTTCCCATGCCCACCCCCAGTCCCCTGGTTTTGAATTGTGGTCCATGGCCAAAGTTCATTTTCGTTCGTTCGTTCGTTCTCTCCCCATCAATTACTAGTTCATTTCATTTTAATGTTAATCGCCATGCTCACAAGTTAATGCTGCCTCTTCCTAGAATTGATCTTTTTCAATCCAGCCTCATGTATTCTGGTGGTTTGCTCTGGAACAATGTTCCATCCTCTCTGCATAACCACACCTCATTAAATAAATTTTAAAATGCATATCATGCTCATTTATTGAAAGAAGTTGCTGACACCTTCAAATGAATTTGTTCGAAATTTTCTCATCATCTTGCTTTGTCTTTCGGTTTCAGTCTGTCTTCACCTACAGGCATTATCATCATATACATTTGAATGTTTACGTATGTATTTGTGTGTATCCGAATGTCTTGTGTGTACTTCATCATCGTCGTCGTCATCATCATCATCATGATCACTATCATTATCATCAGCATCAGCATCAGTTCTCTCTCTCTCTCTTTCATATTGCACTTTCATATTATTATATTTATATACATTTTTGTCATTGCATTATGATTATGTACCTGTAAATGTTTACTGTGCATTTGAGTGTGTTCGAATGTCATGTATGTACTTCTATAACCTTTTGATATCCTGTGAGTATTTTGATTTCATTTCTCTTTGCCCCGAGGGCTGGATGTAAAAAAGGCATATGCATGCTTATTCCTCTTCCTTCATTTAAAAAAAAAGTTCGTTCATTCGTTCCCTCTCTATTTCTCTTTCTGTGACTTTCTCTTTCTCCCTGTTGTCACTGACTCTACCCGCCCATCCCCTCCCTGCCCCTTCCCCCACCTCGCTCCTCCGCGCACACTAATTGCTCTGGCTCTTGCTATCACATAAATTATACTCTTCTATGTCTTCTGCTACTCCTTATTATCCCGGTCGACAATCGCTCTCTCCTCTCCTTCTCTCTCTGATTCTTTTTCTCTGGTGTCTCTGACTCAACCTGTCCACCCCACGCACTGATAATAATTATACGACCGTGGTCCAGCCCCTCCCCTCCCTCCCCTGTCCGCCTGCGCGCACTTCCTGCTCTGGTTCTTTGTATGTATATATAGACACATCTCTGTCTCCTCCTCCTCCTCCATCTCCTTCCCTCCCTTCCCCCTCCCATCCCCCACCCCCATCTGTCTCTACCCCCCCTCCCCTTTCTCTCCCTCTCTACTCGCTTTTCTCTTCTTATTTCACGGGCCGATCTTCACATCTAATCACCAGCCTGCCAGTTCTGTATCTATCGATCTGCTCCTTCGTCCCGCCGATCCGCTCTGGTTGGCAGAGAGTGTAATGTGAGGCGGCCAGACAGTGTGTGTGTGGGTGTGTGTGTGGGTGTGTGTGTGTGTCTGGGGAGGGGGTACGGGAACGTGTGTGTGTGTTTGTGTGTGTGTGTGTGTGTGTGTGTGTGTGTGGTTTTTGTTTGTGTGTGGGTATTTTTGTGTGTGCATGTGTCATTGTGTGTACGGCAGCCAGCCAGACAGACAGACACACACACACACACACACGCACGCACGCACGCACATGCGCGCGCGCACACTTACACTCTTCCGGGACAAAAAAGAAAAAGCTGGTTCTAGACTTCCCCTCCCCACCCCCACCACCCCCACACACGCACGCACGCAATGAATCAGCTGATTGTTCCCACCACCACCACCCACCTCACCGAAGTCCCCCATTATCATTATTGTAAACAACAAAACAACAGCGCCATGGGTCACGGGACATGCCGATGATGACGTCAGTGAGGCAAACCCGACAAACCAATCAGATTAATAACGATTCCTTGTCGATTCGCGCAGAGAATGGAAACCGCGTATCAAAGGTTGGCCATATTCCTACTCCCCCCGACTCCCCCACCCATCTCTTTGCCTCCCTACGCAACCCCCAACACCCCTCTGACTGGAAAATCTGCCGACCGTTGTTTCTGACCTGAAGGCGATCGTTATTTCTCTGCGAATTGGGGACAACTTTCGTTGCTGTACTTGCCGTGGTCGTCACAGCAGCTGTTTGATGTTGCTAAGCGTGCACGGCCTTGCCATTGCTATTGACGACTGATCGTTCTGATTGATTGATGATGGTGGGTGGGCGAAGAAAGGTGTGTGTGTGTGGGGGGTGGGGGGTGGGGGGGGGACGTTTACATGTGCACTTGTACTCAAGGGAAAGGGAGGAAGTATGTTGTTGGTGTCTGTGAGGGTATTGTTTTAGGGGTGGTAATAATAGTTGCAAAACAATGCACTTTTAAAAAGGTTTGGTCAAACGCACTTGGCGCCGCGCAGAAGTAACTAATCAGTGTTACTCATAGCGGTAAAATGTAAGGGTTCCAGGGACCGTGTGTGTTGGTTTTTGGGGGGAGCCTTCTAGGATTTAAAAGGGTCCACATGTGAAGTAAAAATGAATATTAAATTCAACAAATCACACACACACACACCTACACACAAAGACACACACACACGCACGCGCGCGCGCGCGCGGAGGGTTGGGGAGGGGGGGGGCAAATTGAAGACTTTACTTGCTCTTAGCCTCATCTACGTTTCCACTGTACATGAACTGTCGCGGGAAATCATAACGGGAGAACCGTGTACATCCTTGGGATGCACAGCACAGACCAAGGGGGGTCCCTTTCAGATTTTTGTGCGTAAAGGACACACTATAATAGTGCGTTATGGGAAACACTTATAACAGCAACAAAAGGGTTGTCCCCCTGCAAATGTTTGAACAAAAATCCGCTTTGACTGTAAAACAAAATGATACACCCGCAGACAGAAAAGAAAAGAAGAAATTCTCAGTGGGATGTGTTCTTCCCCGGGGGCATAGCAT
>NC_134879.1:18543735-18561235 GCF_041734735.1 Babylonia areolata
TATATATATATATCCCCTTTCTTGTTTTTGTTTTTCCTCCTCCTCCCCATCCAGTTCCTCCTCCTCTATTCCCTTTTCTTTAACATTTATCATCATCTTGTTTTGTGTTGCATTACTCTTTTTACCACAACAGATTTCTCTGTGTGAAATTCGGGCTGCTCTCCCCAGGGAGATCGCGTCGTTCAGAGCGCCAACCATTAAAAAAAAAAAGAAAAAAGAAGAATTGTCTGCCTTCAAGTGTAATTGTTTTTCTATGTGGATTTTTTTTTTCTACAGAATTTTGCCAGGGATAACCCTTTTTGTTTCCGTGGGTTCTTTGATGTGCGCTAAGTGCATGCTGCACACGAGACCTCGGTTTATAGGTTCATCCGAATGACTAGCGTCCAGACCACCACTCAGGGTCTAGTGGAGGGGGGGTATTAGATAGTGTGGGATAGGAACGTGTGCGCTCAGATTCTCCCCGCTTCCCAGGCAGACGCAGCACCACCAAGACCACTCCACTGTGATTGTTATTGTTCTTTTGTTATTATGCATGTGTGGGTGTATGTGTGAATGTGTGTCTTCATGTTTTACATTTATTTGCTTATTTATCATCATTGTTGTCTTATTTATTTTTTTCATTACTACTGCCTTTTTTATATCATAATTATTATTTATTTATTTATGTAAGCTTATATATATATATTTTTTTTTTTTCCTCAAGGCCTAAGCGCGTTGGGTTACGCTGCTGGTCAGGCATCTGCTTGGCAGATGTGGTGTAGCGTATATGGATTTGTCCGAACGCAGTGACGCCTCCTTGAGCTACTGAAACTGAAACTGTTATTGTTCTCTTCTTCTCTTCCTTTCTCTTCATTCTCCTCCGTGACACAGACACGTAACATGCTTCTGTCATTCAATGATTCATTGAGACATAGGTAGGTTGGTTAAATGTGTAAGATGTTTGCTGATGTTTGTTTATAACCTGGACGGGTGTATCTTAAAATGGTTATTATGATGACGGGACAGGAAGTATGTGTGCAAATAGCATAAAATGTAAATTAAAGAAATAGAATGATGATGAGAAAGGTATGGAATGCGGCGTGCATGTTAAAATTAAGGCAAATGTAGGTCGGCCAGCAGCTGGTCGTGACGACGAGACTGACGTAGGAACACATTTCTGTTCCCGGGAAGAAGAAAAAAATCAAGGACGAAGAAAAGCCCCCCCCCCCCCCCTCACCTCCCCCCTCCACAAAAAAAAATAAAAAAAAAAATCTGTCGAGTCGCAGTTAGTACGCATGTACAATTTCGCTTCGTCGTATGACCCCAGGACCGCTGTGCATATGTCTGTATGCCTGTCATAGAACATCTGTAGATAAAGGAGGGCGAGATATCGACAGATCATGCATCTGTCTACACGTGTCAGTATCTGAGCCATACAGGAAACTGACGTAAGACAGAAAGAAATATAAGATTAGCCGGAAAAAATAACGAATTGGTCGGGCGGGTGGAGAGAGAGGGAGAGAGAGAGAGAGAGAGGGCAAAGAAAAATAGGAGGGGCAAGATAAAATCAGAGAAGACAGATAAATCAGAGAGAGAGGGGGCGTGGGGGGGGGGGGGCGGCAAAGATAAATCTCAGAGAGAGAGAGAGAGAGAGAGAGAATGGGCAAAGATAAATCAGGGAGAGAGGTAAAGATAATAACAGATAGAGAGAGAGAGAGGGGGGGGGGGAGAATGGGCAAAGAGAGACAGCAGGGACATTATAAATCCGCGAGAAAAGGGGACTTAAATCCGTGGGAAAGAGAGAGAGGGAGGGAGAGAGGGGCGAGATAAATCAGTGAGAGAGAACGTATAAATCAGAGAGAGGGACAGATGGACAGAGAGAGAAGGGGCAAAGATAAATCAGAGAGGTAAAGATAAATCACAGAGAGAGACCGAAAAAGGTAAAGATATATCACAGAGAAAAATCAGAGAGAGAGAGATGGATGTAATGATGAAATAAGGAAAAAATCGTAAAACAGAGAGAGAAATAAGAAAGGAAAAAATCGTAATACAGAGAGAGAGAGACAGAGAGAGAGAGAGACAGAGAGAGAGAGAGAGAGAAGGGAAACAACGATAAATCCAGACTGACCATCATCATGTTGTTGTAAAAAAAATCATTTTATTTACACACACAAAAAAAAGGAAAAGAAAAACTCCATTCACAGATCGTGTCCTCCTGACATGCTGTCCACAGTGTCAGTCTCCCACACGTAACCACATCTCTGGGAAGTATACACAAAACATCTCACCCTGTCATCCTCTTCCACATCTATAGATCCCCTGCCACATTCTTCAACACATAAAACGTATCCTGTACACAACGCGCCGCATCCTTCAACAACGGATGCAGGCTATAGCTTGCTAGCCCCCAACAAAGAAAGGAACACTTGCTAATTCTCCAACACACAATGGATGCAAGCTGCCTCTTGTTCCATTCTCGAACATCTAACGGATCCAGACTGTAACTTTACACATTCTTCAACACACAATAGACCCAAGTAATAATTGTCAAATTATGTAACTTTACACATTCTTCAACACACAACAGACCCAAGTAATAATTGTCTAATTATCCAACATCTAGAGGATCCAGGCTGTAACTTTACACATTCTTCAACGCACAACAGACCCAAGTAATAATTGTCAAATTGTCCAACACCTAACGGATCCAGGCTGTAACTTTACACATTCTTCAACGCACAACAGACCCAAGTAATAATTGTCAAATTGTCCAGCATCTAACGGATCCAGACTGCAACTTTACACATTCTTCAACACACAACAGACCCAATCAGCAGCTTGTCACATTCTTTAACACGTAACGGATCCAAACTAACTTGCCGCATTCTCATTCTCCAAAACATAAGGTAGCCGAGATATGAATTGTCACATTTCCCAACTGTCCCAAACGGCCACATTTTCCAATACATATTATATGTTTTCAAAATTATAGTATGACACATTCTTCAACACATTACTGTTCCAGTAACTGTTCGACATGAACATTAAATGGAACTTTACGTGTCGTATTTATATAACACACCACAATTTTCTTTTTTTTTTTCTTTTTCTTTTAATCAATGCTTTAAACTTTGACACACCATCCATAGTCCGTTCTCTGACAGTATATATATATATTTTTTCTTGCTTTGACAGAAGTAGACATCTTTTGCTTTGAACACCAAATGAAATCGATTGCGAACACTTTCTCGTGATATCCCGTTATCGGCAAATACTTAAACATTCAAAACAAAGGAAATCTTTCTTGTGTCTAATCTCCAAAAAGAAACCTATGTTTATTACCAGCTTTGGCACGGACACACTTCCAGATTGTTTTATCAAATGACTTTCTTTTTGACCATGTTAAAAAAAAAAATTAAAAAAAAAGAAGAAAAGGACAACCACCACAACAAAAGAAACACACACATACACACACAAAAAGAAAAGAAAAAAGTCTCTTACACATGTATTACATGAACTGAAATTGGGTTTAATGATTTCATGCAAAACAATAAGAATTCTGCAAACAAATAGTTACATTTGTCTACGAAAATCGGAAATGTACAATATAAAAAATATGAAAACTGTAAGGTATACGCTTTTTTTAAAATATTTTTTTTGTTCGATAGATCAGTTTTGATATGTAGATGATTTCATGTTTCACGATGATTTTTTTTTTTAAACCTTCATAGCGGAATTTTAAAATTTGTCATTTTCATTTAATTCTGTGGAGAGTTCATAACGGGTTGACAATAACTACCTATCAGCCAGGTGTGTGTGTGTGTGTGTGTGTGTGTGTAGTGTCTTGAGACAGTTATAGTTCTTCCACCTGCATATTTAACGAGAACCCTAATAAGAAGAAAGAAAGGTGAAATATGTCTGAGAGCACAGAGATGAAAGCTGATGAGGCAAAAGTGGTAATTGTAGTTTCACAGCTGCCATCATCTTGACCGTGCACTGGATGTCAGCGTTCAAATTAATATAGTGAGCAAAGAGCATTGAGTCGTGAGCTTTGGACGTGAGCTTTCGGTTGAGTTTTCAACGTCAGAGAGAGAGAGAGAGAGAGCGAGCTAGCTTGTGATCTGTCTAAAAAGCTACATCATCATCATTAATCTGTTCTCTAATTATAGTTATATTCTACGTTGTGAGATCACTCCGGGAGAGTCGAGATCGATAAAAATCGTTGATCATGAGTTTCGGAAAATATAGTGAGGCAATATCTATTGTGAATACGTGTTACACTACACGTGAGTATGACTTGTCAGTGCATTAAGTGGCTGGTGCCTGTTGTGCAATGGTTCGTGTCTTCCTTGATGTGTGTGGTGTAGTTTGGAGTGGTGAGAGAGAGAGAGAGAGAGAGAGAGAGAGAGAGTTAGCTAGTTAGTTGTAAGCGAGTGAAACAGCACTAGTTTTATTCTTAATTCCTTCTTGTCTTTCCCACTTTTCTCGGTCTTTGCTGCTTATTCACTTCCCGCCTCCCCACTCCCACCCCATCCACTTCCTTCAGATTTCTCCACTAGTTTTTATAAGTCATTGTTTATTAACTTCATAGATGTATTTCACATTGTACCAGACACATTCAGTCGCTTAAACCATTTTTCAAATGAGAACGGTATACCTGATCTGCAGTTACGTTCCACGAAATCGTCATTTCTTTATTACTTATGTACTTGATGGCTCGGAATTTAACTGTGTATTTTCTCTGGGAAAAATAGCCAGCAACCCCCCCCCCCCCTTTTTTTTTCACATCTTCGAATGGATTGATGAATTCTACTGAAAATCTTTATTCACGATTTTCTTCTCTCTCTCTCTTTTAAGCCCCCCTCAACTGTTTCCAATCAGTTTGATTGTAAGGCACTTATTTTATTGAGAGAGAGAGAGAGAGCAACAAGAAGATCAAGACATCTCCCCCCACTCCCTCCCCCTATGGCCAAGAATAGGGGGTGGGGGGTGGGGTGAATAATAGCAATGTCGTTTCCTCAGCCGCGAATATAACATCGCATCGCTTGTCTTCGGTGTTCACGTGAAAATTAAAGAGGCATTTTACAAGCTTTTGTCATTGAGATTATCCGGTCGGTATAATTCATTGACTGGTTGCGTGTCATGGAAAGTGAAGAAGATGCGAGTTTGGGAAAGGGGGAAGGGGAAGGGAGCGGTGGGAGATACGAAACCATGAATGAATACATATTTCAGGTAATAAATCATCTCGTCAGAGGTATGTACTGACACGCACTGAAGTGCGCTAACCCGGATAGCGATTTGATCGCAGTTTTAACCTGAAGAAGGTAAAAAAACAAAACAAAAAACGGTCCCTGAGTGTACTTGTTTCTGCATGATAAATAATTCTCATCTATTGTATTCACTCGTTGCATGGCTATGCGGTTGATTAAATCATCTGTGAATTCATAGCGACAGAGTATGTACTTTCCGTGTTCAACAGATTTAATATGTAGGTATTCATCAATTCCCGCCACGTTCTCTGTTTCTGTAATGCGCTCTGCTGTGCACTCTCGCGTTAATTATGTTATATTCTTCGTTATGTTCCCTTCTTCATGCTCCTAAATTCCTCGAATGTATTTCACAACCATCCAGTCTCTCTCTGCCCACCACCACCCCTCCCTTTTTCAGTATTTAAATCATCCCGAAAGACAAGTCAAGCAACTACAAACCCATCCTACAACGCCTCGTATAAATGCCGACGATTACTCGCATCCATACCCCATCCTGATCACAACCACCACGACCACCACTACCCACCCACTTTTCTTGTTAGTCTTCTTCGTCGTCGTAGTTTTGTTCTACATTTCCACCTCTTTTTTTGATTATATAGGTTTTTTTTTCTTTTTTTCTTTTCTTTTTTTCTTCTTCTTATTTTATTTTATTTTTTTAATATATTTTACTACGCGCAATGATTGTGCCGTTTTCAATACTTTCGACTTATTCCTCAAGCTTAGATGTAGTGTTTTAAAGAAACATTTATTTATTATTATTATTTTCATATTATGAAGTCTCCTAGGTAAGTATGCATTTATAACATCAATGAAACTATCAGCCGATCTACAAAGCAGTCTCCGCTCGATCACTTGCGTGTATTATTGTTTATTATTGTTGTTGTTATTATTATTTCACTTACACTGTGTTTCCTTTGTGCACCGGTGTGCATTATTGCTTTCATTCTCTGTACAGTCAGAAAGCAGTTTATCTTTGAGCAAAAAATGCGAAATATTATTTATCATTTGTCCATTAAAATTATATCCTCACAAAGCACGAATTGTTTAATGCTTACGATAGCGCCGCGTGCACTGAATACACGTTTTTCATTTAAAAAAAGCACTGCAGGGTCCAGAGGTTATCGATTAACCTTTGGCTAAGCACAAAACGAAAGTGATGAGGTCGTGTTTGTTGTATTGGTGAGGTATTAATTTGATAATCATCACATGCTTTCATTCTTCACGTTTACGAGGATCGATTCTGAATGGCCATCGGCTGCAACACGGAGCTTTAAAAAAAAAAAAAATCAACCAATAAAAACATCAACAACATCAGCATTAACCAGTCAGCAGTTTCCACTCAGTCCCGTCCCGAACGTTTTGAAAATGACTTCCTTTCATGCATATCAATGCTTTTTAGCAGCATGGATCGACTACTACAACTACTACTAAGTAATCAATGATAAGAATAAGATAAGAAAGAGGCATGACTGGCAAATCGTGCTGCTTTGTCTCGATGAAAACGTTTAATGGATTCACATTATCTACTGTCACAGAAATTTCATTTTGTTCACGCGAATGGATTCACAATTACATCAACACAGAGGAAAAGCAGAAATCATTCGTGTTGCGACTTTTCCCCGGGAACGAACGGATGGGCGAAGATTATGCGACACAGTAACTAAACATTTGTGTGTGTGATTCAGTCCAGGCATTTGAAATGTTTCCCCTTTCCCTGGGAGCAGAGCGATCCACTTTCCCTGGGAACGAAGTGATGCCCTTTCTCCCTCCGAAGAATGAAGGTATCGAAGCGATTCCCTTTCCCCTGGGGATGGAAGTGACCCCCTTTCTCCGGGGAATGAAGTTATCCTCTTTCCCTAAGGAATGGAGTGACCCCATTTCCCAAGGGAATTGAGTGATCCATTTCCCAATCGAAAAAAAAAATTATCCCTTTCGCAAGGGACTAAAGTGATCCCCATTTTCCCAGGGAATTAAGTGACCCCCTTTCCCAAGGGACTGAAGTTATGCACATTCCCCAGGGATTTAAGTGATCCCCTTTCACCAGGAAGGGGGTGGCTGGATGAAGGGCAAACGGGTTGGATAGCGGCGGTGTAAGTTACGTATTTGCAAATGCGAAATTACATTTCCTGTGTTAAAACAAAACAAAACAAACTTTTATATAGCGTTAGGAAGATAGCCCGAAAGGCTTGATACTACCGTAAAGAAAAATACTGAGGAAAAAAAGAAAGGGAATGCAAATGAAATGTAAGAAACAAACAAACAAGCAAAAATCAACACACAATAGAACACAAAACAAAATCGAATTAGCTATTTACACACCAAAGACAGAATACCATCATGGATGGCGGAAGCCACCAAAATGACGGTGGCACATATATAACAAATTCTGAGATCATTAAAAACCATTTTGAACATGTACATATAAAAAAAAACATACACAATATGTACAACAGGCCTATATATATATATATATATATATATATGTGTGTGTGTGTGTGTGTGTGTGTGTGTTTTACAATTTCATAATAACGGTTTTTTTTCTGTCGCATTGGTTTATTCCGTTAATATATATATATATATATATATATATATATGCGCACTGGAAAAGGTCTTATGTACCAACGGAACCAGTACTTTTGCGTGCCTTTTGTTTTGTCTTGTCTTTCAGACAGCAACCCAGATTATGCGCTGCTCTTCAAATACTGCAGGAGAAAAGCAAAAAGCATACCGGTGTCACAGACCTCAGTGAAATCCCCCTCCCCTCTTCACAGCCCTGCTCCACGTTCCTAGCGATCCCCATCACACATATGTCCCATCCCCTATACTAACAGAAAACATATCCAGCATAACCATTTCAAATTCACACTACACTGTTCAAATGTATTGGGATAAAGAAAATTAAAAAATAAAAAGAATCAATGACTCTCGATCCCACTTTCAGCTGTCAGTGTGAAGTTCTATAGTTCGGGGTTTATAGCGTTGAGGAACGCAGCAGTAACTTGTCGCATGCATTTTTTTTTCCACTGGCAGCAGCGCAATATAGTTACATAAATCAATAAATATATATAAAAATGATGATGATAACAGTATTTATATGAATAATAATGATATTATTATTAAAAAAAACCAAACTATCAACAACCGACTTCACCTGTCATATATCACTGGTCTGAATTCTACTGTTCTACTACTGTTAAGTGGATAGCTTGGTCTGAAAACTGGATATGCTTGACTAGGCACGATGGTGGAGACGGAATTGAAAGGATGGGGCGTGGGGGTAGGGGGTGGGGGCTTCTTGATGAGGAGGGGGGCTTGATAAGATAGGGGGTGGGCAGATTAAGAGGGGAAGGGAGGGAGGGAGAAAAGGAGAAGGCAAATAGGTTTACTTTTGAAAGCATAATAATTATTCGGTATGTCTAATACAAGATGCGAAGAATGCTGAACTGGATGTGTGTGTGTGTGTGTGTGTGTGTGTGTGTGTGTGTGTGTGTGGAAGATGTAAGAGGAGTAAGGGAGGTGGGGGTGGGCGGTGTACTCAGAAATGGGGGTTGAAGACAAACTTGGTTTGAAATGTCCATTGTCTGGATTTTAAAAGAAAAAAACAAAAAGAGGCGGGTAAAAAAAGTTTCAACCGCAAAATGCAAAATAAAAATCTCAAAAATCAATTTCGGAGAAAACAAACAACCAAAAAAAAAAAACAAACCCAAACGTTAGCAGTTTATGTTTATGCAAATCAATGTGAATGCAATCAAGTATAAAGTATAAAATATATTCTAGAAATAAAACACTATGTAAGGGAAATACATTATTTTAAAAAGCCCACTATTATGCGCACATAATGATAATTACAATCGTGTATCTTTAACGTGTCAGAAACGTTTCAGAGCGTTCTTTGAGATCACAGGCAGATCTCGCCACGAAGTCCATGCGGCGGGCTCCATGTCACAAGATATACAATCGTTCACCAAGATCAATAATTAATATGCATGACCATGTGCATATAATTATATCTGGTACATGCACAACAGCAGGGAGTCAGTAAGTCGGGGAGAGAGAGAGGGAGAGAGAGAGAAAGAGCATTCACAAAGATCAACAGTTCAGTTGATCAACTTAATGCATATCCAATTGCATATCTAAGAACATGCAACAGAGCAGAGTAGAACATGCAACAGAGCAGAGTAGAACAGAGCAGAGTAGAACTGCAACAGAGCAGAGTAGAACATGCAACAAAGCAGAGTCAATCAGAGAGGGTCCAAGGGGAACAGTCACGGGGTAACCAAGAGAAAGAGAGTGGGTCAAATATAAGCGAATGTAAGGAAAGACATAAAGGCATTAGCCAAGGCATGATCCAAGTATTTACAGCAGCATCAGTTTGTTCAAGTTTTCCTTTTGGAATGACAAAAACGAAAGAAAAAAAGAAAAATGAAACAAACCCAAGAGACGACGAAGAAGAAGAAGAAAAGAAAAACTCGTTGAACTGACGGTTAGTTAAGTACTCACCACTCTATACAAGATGAATATATATATATATATATATATATATATATATATATATATATATATATATATATATATATATATAAAGAAAAACCAAACAACAAACAAAAAACAACAACAACAACAAAACAACTCCGAAGCGAACGTTTGAACGTGGCATGACCCTAATGACCGTAGGTCATCTCTGAAGAAGTAAAAAGAAACAAACACATCTCTGAAGAAGTAAAAAGAAACAAACAAACAAACACATCTCTGAAGTAAAAAGAAACAAACACATCTCTGAAGAAGTAAAAACAAACCTCTGAAGAAGTAAAAAGAAACAAACACATCTCTGAAGAAGTAAAAAGAAACAAACACATCTCTGAATAAAAAAAAAGAAACAAACAAACAAACGAGCCCACCACCAACTCACCCCCAGCCCCCTCTCTCCCCCCTCCCCCCCCCCCCCCCCCCCAAAAAAAAAAGTTAAAACGCTCTTCTTCTGTTCATCATATAATCCTGACTAGTCTGCATGAACTGAACAAAAGTTACTGAACCTGTGTGTAGCATGGGGTGGGGGCATGCCGAAGGTGGGTCGAAGATGACACGAAGCTTATCATAAAGTTCACGCTATGCAGAGAGTCACAAATGATGATACATAATTATACATGTACGCCCCTGTGAGATGGCACAATCCGTTATTTCACCAGGACTTGTCCGTCTGCTTGGACAAGAGCTGGTGAGGGCACGAAC
This sequence comes from Babylonia areolata, assembly GCF_041734735.1. Classification (NCBI taxonomy): domain Eukaryota; kingdom Metazoa; phylum Mollusca; class Gastropoda; order Neogastropoda; family Buccinidae; genus Babylonia; species Babylonia areolata. The sequence continues at coordinate 18,554,214 of NC_134879.1, forward strand.
AGATGAAAGAAAGATGTGCATTGCGGAATGATCCATATGCGCTACACTACACTGCTTAAACTGAAAAGGGGTAGGGGGAGCAAACTGCCTGACCGACACAAAAACCTAACGCGCTGGTCAGTACTTGAGGACCTACCCCGGGTATGTATAAACCAAAAGAACACCAAGACAACTAAAAAAAAACAATAAAAACAATTATTCGTTTATAAATCTCAATCAAGCGCCATGTTGACGCTGAGCCATACCAAATAAGCTACACTAATTGTTCAGTACTAAATAAGATGAAGTATCAGCCCCGGGCACGTGATCAGACGCACTCTGACCGAAACAAAAGCTACCGATTGTTGTTAAAATGGCATAACGTGTACACCGTGTACATAAAAAAAACAACCCCAGTGCAGTTTATGACACTAGTACTCAAATGAAGAGTGGGATGGGGGGAGTATGTGTTGCTTGAATGAAACAAAACTTAGCACGTGAACGTTGCCTTGATGCGACGATGTGCACTTGCTACAAATATATATGAATGTTGCCGAGTTTTTCTTATAAAAACAAAATCCACCACCACCAACAAACCAAACAAAAGTGAAACAAAAAATCAAAACTCAAATAGTACAAGTGACGTCTGAGAAAAGCCTCTGAATCGGAACAGTTTTAAAATGAAAAGAATTACATGAAATAAACAAACTGAAACACATTGTGCGAGTAAAACAACAACAACAACAAAAACAATAATAAAACAAGCATGTGTTGCATAAACGTATACAAATGGAACTAATGGTCCGATTCCGAAACAAAAATAAACATGTGAAAATCGATGGGTAGTTGTCTTCAACTGTGCGTCAGTGGAATGACTTCAGCATTACCCGACCACTCTATTCTACACGAGTCGTGGAAACGCGCCCTGAGCAAACTAGGGACATTTTTCGCATGTCGTACTGAACATATAGCAAAGGGCGACACTTGGCCGTATGTCGTACTGAACATAGCAAAGGGCGTCACTTGGCCGCAAGTTGCAATGAACATAGCAAAGGGTGACACTTGGCCGCAAGTTGCAATGAACATAGCAAAGGGTGACACTTGGCCGCATGTAGCACTGAACATAGCAAAGGGTGACACTTGGCCGTATGTCGTACTGAACATAGCAAAGGGTGACACTTGGCCGTATGTCGTACTGAACATAGCAAAGGGTGACACTTGGCCGCATGTCGTACTGAACATAGCAAAGGTATGAACATAGCAAAGGGTGACACTTGGCCGCATGTAGCAATGAACATAGCAAAGGGCGACACTTGGCCGTATGTCGTACTGAACATAGCAAAGGGTGACACTTGGCTGCATGTCGCAATGAACATAGCAAAGGGTGACACTTGGCCGCATGTCGTACTGAACATAGCAAAGGTATGAACATAGCAAAGGGTGACACTTGGCCGCATGTAGCAATGAACATAGCAAAGGGTGACACTTGGCCGCATGTCGCAATGAACATAGCAAAGGGTGACACTTGGCCGCATGTCGTACTGAACATAGCAAAGGGTGACACTTGGCCGCATGTCGCAATGAACATAGCAAAGGGTGACACTTGGCCGCATCAAGCGCACAACGCAACCTGGGACAAAACCCATGCAGGCGTTTTCTGTACGTAGGAGTTCAAATCATCTGAAACGAAGAGCGAAACCAAACCAAACCGAAGAGTAAGTTCCGTGTAGCCCGCCGAGTGAGGGTTTGTCACAGAGCAGTCCGTCACGTGGGGATGAAGCCGAACGGAAACTTACCGAGGTAAGAACAAATGATAAACACAACAACAAATATGATGATAAGGGTGTTTGAGATTAAATATACGCATCCTGCTACCAAACGTTTCGTGTATGACATTCTTGACATCATTCGTTCATGGAATACGTGTATTCCCTTATCAGTATATTTTCTGACCGAATGATGGCAACGATGTCACACACGAAATGTTTGGTAACAGGATGCGTATATAACAAAAAATATATCTAAAAATAATAAGCGTCAACATTTATTTTCTCTTATCTGACCGATGATGACGAACGTTTGTAACAAACGTACAGTACAAAGAAAATAAAAGCAGGACATCACACAACGTTCACTACAATCAATAATACATGTACTTTGCAATTGTTATCTGACAAGACACAAAGTGTCCACCCCCTTCTCTCTGTCCCGTGGTAATGAGCAAAGCTTCAGTCGTTGCGAAGGCTGGTAGAGGAGAAAGGTAGGGGGAAGGGGAAGAGCACTGAGGGTGTGACTCACAGCCCCCCTCCTCCCCCGCAGCCTCTGTCGGCGAAGACGTCGTCCTCCAGATCGTGGTCACCGTACTGCACGGGCACCACGCTCAGACCCACCAGCTCCTGCTGGTACACCCCCAGGGGGGAGCTGAGCTCCGCCTCCCAGTAGTCCCCGCCGCCTCCCCCGCCTGCCGAGCTGCTGCTGGTCACCGACCTGCCGGGCACGTAGCTTCCCGCCGACCCCACCCCCAACCCCATCACGCTACCACACCCCCTTCCCCCTCCCGAGGCCTGGGGGGTTTGGGTGGTGGTGGGCACCTGTCCGAAGCCCTGGGACTGGTCCGACACCACGGACCACTCTGAGGCCTCGGAGGACACGCTGTGGCGGTCATGGGGGCCCGTCACCACCACGGGGGAGGTCGGGTCGGACCAGTAGCACGTGGTGGTGGTGGTGGTGCCGTAAGGCCCGGGACTCCCTGCCGGCCCGGTCTTGAGGCTTTCGTCGTGGAGACCCGCGGGCTGTGGGATGGTGGAGCAGTCTATGTCGTTCAGGTCTTGCAGGTCCCCCAAATGAGTCAGCTCCACCAGCCTCTCCAGTTCGAAGTCGTTGAAGGTGTGCTCGGGGGAGATGGCCCCGAAGTCTTTGAGGTACGCGTACTGCTCGCTGCTCACCACCCCCAGCTGCTCCGCTGTTGCGGGGATGGAGGAGGAGGGGGAGCAGGCGGTCGGTGTATATGCGGGCATGGGCGTGGAGGTGAGGGGGCGGGGCGGGGAGTGTGACGAGGTCGCCATGGGGGCGGGGTTGACGTGGAGGCACTGCCCGGACTGCTCGTGCTCCTCCAGCAGCCTCTGCAGTGTGGCCACCTCGGCCTGCAGGCGGGCCTTCTCCTTCTCCAGCCTCTCGTTTGTTTCCCTCTCTGCGGAGAAGTCCTGGAAGGGTGGGTGGGTGGGTGGGGGAGGGAGGGGTCGGAAAAACAAGCAAGTAGAACTGATTAGCGTCATCATCAGTCACCCGAGACAATGACTGTTGGTTTGATGCATAAAACAAACTGAGTCAGAAATGCCATCCGAGAGTCTGACATGTTATACACTATGTTAAAACTAATAAAAACAACAACAACAACAAAAAACAAAAAAACGGCAAAACCTGACCTCCCCCCCCACCTCCCCCCCAAAACCCCCCCACAAAAACAACAACAAACTACGTTAATATTTTCCATAACCACTACCCTCACCACCACATTCAAGCTCCACCGTCTCCACTCCGCCTCCAAGATTACAAATTCTGAAGAGATAAATATGTCCACAGTTACTCATGTCTCCTGTCGTAAAAGAAAAATAAACAAATAAATGCAGAACCGAGGTCCAGTGGTAATGCTGCCCGACAGGAAGCGAGTATCCATGAGTTCGAGTCCCACATACGGACCGGAATTTTTACTGCCTCCTCCACTGGACCTTGAGTGGTGGTCTGGGTGTTTGTCTTTCCAAAGAGACTATAAACGGAGGATCCGTGTGCAACCGACTTTAGCACATGTAAAAACCCATGCACAAATAAGTTAATCTAGGCAACAATCTGTGGAAGTATCCACTTGATAGCAAAACAAATACACTTGCTGGCCAAAAAAGAAAAGAAAAGAAAACAAAAAAAACAAAAACAAAAAAAACAAAAACAACAACCCACCAACAACATAAGTATTTGGGTAGCGCTGCACGGTATTGTATTGTACTGCATTATGTTGGTGTTTTTTTTTGTCACAACGTATTCCTCTGTTAAATCCGGGCTGCCCTCCCAGGGGGGAGGGCTTAGCCACGATACGATTCTGTACAGAACAATACAATACAACACAACACAATTCCATTCAATACAATTGCCAACGCACTACAAAATACACTGAAATGCACAAAAAAACAAAAAACAAAAACAAAAAAAACCTGCTTACTTCCTCAGCGCTCATCTGAAGCAGTTTCTTCTTCTGTCGACATTTCTTGGCTGCTCGTCTGTTTTGCTCCTTCCGCTTTTCCCTTTTCTTCACCTCGTCCGGGGTCAGCTGCCCAACAAACAAAACAAAGGAATAAACAGACAAAGAAATAACATGATGTTCACACATCGCATGGCTTTTGGAGGGGGGGGGGGGGGGGGGGGGGGGGGGGGCGAAAGGGGGGGGGGGGTATATCCGTATCCATACCGATTTCCGATTTGACATTTTCGGCGGTCGGGGATATATCCCGTCTCATACCGATTTCCGAATTGCCATTTTTGGTTTGGTTATCTCCGTATCATACGGCTCCTCTTCCATCCACCCCACCCCTTCCCTCTTTATTTATTTTTTGTTTTGGTATTAAGACACACTGTTTGTTTAAGCTGCCCCTGAAACCCGGCAGAAATCAGTCACTCCCATCAAAGTCTGAAATGTAAAGGATTCGGTAAAAAAAAAAAAAATGAAAAGGACAGAAAAAGATATAAACTGTGTAGATATTAAAGAATGGTGATAAGCAAACTTCAGAATAAATCAGTGCTGATAAAGAAATTATGCATAACATAGATGATCAAGAAATAAACCAGAATGAAACAGTGGTGAAAAAGAAACTGGCTATACACTACAGAATTGGTGATAAAGAAATTAACTACACACAATTAAGCAGTCGTGGTTAAGGGATACGTATATAGAATTAGATGGTGGTATTAAAAAAAACCCCAACAACTACAGAACTAAATAGCAGCGAAGGAAATAAAGCTACAGAATTATTTTGTATTTCTTTTTACCACAAGATTTCTCTGTGTGAAATTCGGGCTGCTCTCCCCAGGGAGAGCTACACTACAGCGCCAACCATATTTTGTATTTTTTCCTGCGTGCAGTTTTATTTGTTTTTTTCCTAACGAAGTGGATTTTTCTACAGAATTTTGCCAGGAACAACCCTTTTGTTGCCGTGGGTTCTTTTACGTGCGCTAAGTGCATGCTGCACACGGGACATCGGTTTATCGTCTCATCCGAATGACTAGCGTCCAGACCACCACTCAAGGTCTAGTGGAGGAGGAGAAAATATCGGCGGCTGAGCCGTGATTCGAACCAGCGCGCTCAGATTCTCTCGCTTCCTAGGCGGACGCGTTACCTCTAGGCCATCACTCCACTAAATGAAACTGGTATCAAATAAACAAACCACAGAATTAAACACTCGGGTCTTAAATTACCCTTTATTGCATATCGCACTAGCTATCATTCTTTTAACAATTCGTCACCATGCTTTCACTGAATTATATATAAACAAACAAAGGAATATATAACTACAGAAATATAAAGTTAATTTCCCTTTCCATGTAAAATACCTTAGGTTTGCCACCCAAAGCAGGTGAACGTTTAATCCATGGTGATGATGAGATAATTGGATTTTGACACCACCTTTAAACTGAAATTATAGTTCGTTCTCCATTGACTTCAGTTTTCACTTTCGGTCGCACTACAAGACCTTCAAATCGATATTTCTCGTCCTGTCTGTATATTTACAGTTTCGTTTTCGCTGCAGCAGAGTTACATCGATTCATCTGGACTTGTTCATGTCTGTACATGTCCTGTTAGTTATGTCTATTGTACTTTTGTAGGAAAGTCTCTCTCTCTCTCTCTCTCTCTCTCTCTCTCTCTCATACACACACACTCACACATTTGAATTTCTCTTAGGAGATAATAAAACTGACTTGAACTGACTTCACACGCGCGCGCACACACACACACACACACGCACACACGCACACACACACAGACAAACCGACTTATCACACATACACAATCTTTTTCCCCACCAAAAAAGACAGACACAAACAAGACTTTAGATTCAACGAGAAGGCTATGATATAATCATAACTGGAATAAAACACACTTTTTGTTTCTTCCAGAACAATGTTGTGTTGGCGTGCATATGGATTCACACCGCACGCTTCAAATGATGCCTAACTGGAAACCCGAAGAGAACACAGAAACCGACCACCCACCTCGTGTTGCACACGGGAACAAGCATCCTCCTCCTCAGCACACGAGATGGGGCCCAGACCCCGGGCCTGACGCCGGTCCATGATGCTCTTCTTCAGCAGCTGCCGGTTCCGCATCATCGTCTGCCACGACCCCGCCTCCCCAGCTGCTGTTGTTGCCCCCTCCTCGCCCTCCGTTCTTACCCCTCCTCCTCCGACAAACCCGCTTCCTCCGCTCCTCTCTTCCGGCGTCTCTTGCTTGACCACTACCACCACGGCTTCTTCCTCTTGCTGCTGAGGAGGGGGGTGGTTAAGAAGCCTCTGGAGTAGGTGTGGGTGAGACTGATGGTGGTTTTGGAGTTGGTGGTGGTGGTCTGGACGTTGCTGTTTATGGGCGCCCCCCCTCCGCGGGAGGCCGGTGGCGCCCTGTGGTGTGGGTTTACCTTGTGCCCTCTGCCCTGCGCGCATTGTTCTGCAGACATCAACAACAAGAGAGGGAACGTGAACGTTGTTGCGGCCATGCGTGAGTGAAGGGTCAATTCTTTATGAAGAAGAACGGCGGGTTGCTGTGTTTGAGGTGAGTGGTAGGTGTTGTGTTGTGGGTCTGTGTGTGTTGTCGAGGTTTAAAGTTTGTCTCTGTAAGTGTATGTCTATCTTAGATAGAGAGTCTGTTCTGTAAGTATGTCTGTCTTACAGAGAGAGTCTGTTCACTCATTTCTTGTCACAAATGCCAAAGGATTAAAAAGCAGAACACAATAATTATACGTGTTTCGAGCACTAAAATGCATAGTATTTTGGATAATAGCCAA
>NC_134879.1:18566235-18598735 GCF_041734735.1 Babylonia areolata
AAATGGAAACGTTGAACGATCAACGCCCCCCCCCACCCCCTTTTAAATTTCCAGAATAGTTCGTTGTTTACACATTTGTTGCACGCCCCCCGCCCCCTCCCCTCTCTCTCTCACTTCTCCAGGTCCCCTCACACACACCATCCTATACGTGCACCCAAATACGGTCAAAATAACCAATTATTTCTTTACATCTCACATCACCTACAGTTATACTTCTCTGCGTTGACGGTGTGCAAACACACCACACACACACACACACACACACAGAGGGTGCATAATACCGTGCATAATACATTAATACACGAAGGAGCGGGCGCCATAATACTATTTTTATAAAAAGTATTTAGTTTTTATCTATCCGAGAGTCACCGCAAAGTTTATAGCTGTAGATGATGGGAGCTGGGCAGATGGAGTGAAGGCAGGTATAGAAATGCTGGGACAACAAAATAGTCGAACACACACACACACACACACATTATCATAATGATTTTCATAAGAGGCAAATCATTTCTCTAATCTGCAGATGGAAAATGAATTGTTTTAGGACAAAATATGTCAGTAATGTTTCTTGCACCTGTGGTGCTCACATAACAGCCAATCATATACCAACTTGCGATACGTTAAAGTCTCAAATCCCTGAACTGAAATCATCTTCAGTGTTGACGATCTTCAGCAGTCTATTGCTAATGTATGACTTTTTCAACTCCTTGTTAAACAGTCCAGTTGGTTCGCTGTTGTTAGTTTTTCATTAGAAATATGTTATATTGTTATGATTTTTTGTTTATTTTTCAAACAAAACTTAAATCAATAATTTTCACACACACACACACTTTCATTTACTCGTATGCGTACACAGTAATCCCCCCCCCCCTCCCCCCGTCCTCCCACTCGATTTTTTTCCTTCCCTCGTTAATATCACTTACAGTGAAAAGACGTTAAACTAAAGAACGAACACTGACACACACACACACACACAATGAGTTTGAGAAGAACGAAATTGTGGCATAACACAATCGTATAAATTGTGGTAGATAAAACATATAAACAAAATGATAGATATGTTGGCATACTCACCTCATTCCTTTCTCTTCTTTCTTATTAGGTCTAGTACTGTTGCAGTGACACGTGAATTATGTTAATATACCTCTCCTCTCGCCCCCATCAATCTCCCCACACCCCCAACCATTTACTGTTACAGTGACAGGCATAAAATCAAGTTGATTCAGTTAAAGCATAAAACAATCTTCCCTGAATAAATTATAAAATTCATATACAAAAAATTAAAACAAAACAAACAAAAAAACACGTCGACACCCTCTCTTTCTCTCACGCACACACGCACACAATCAAGACACGCACACTCACATACCTGCACACACGGAAGAGCGCGCGCGCCCTCTCCCCTCCCCCAACCAATCCCTCCCATCCGCACACCCACCCAAGACATGCGGCCATAGCTCTCCTTTCAGTGATTTTTCTATGCTGCCGCCCAGAGCACAGGATAGAGCGAAATGCACACACACACACACACACACACACACACACACACACACACACACACACACACACATACACACACCAAAAAAAACACACACAAAAAAAATAACAACAACAACAAACAAACAAACATAGGCGCAGTGGTGAGTAGGGAAGAAATCGGTGAAAAAAAAACACACCCATCCTATGCAGACCCGTATGGTTTCACAATAAACAACAGCAAATATTCTTTTCATTCTCTCACACATAATCTGCATCGGGTTTATTCGGTACTGAATTAACTGACAGTTCTGAGCAGGAGGGAAATATTAAAATGAATGCAAGCAGGAGGAAGGAAGGAAAGAAAAGAAGCTTCAGGGTTTTTTTGGTTTTTTTTCCAGATTGGTCTCGACATACCGATCTGAAATTAATCGTTCCGATGCAAAATAATTGTGGTAGAATTATACATACAGCGATGTTGGTAACAGTTCAAATAAACTGAATGAAGAAAACAAAAGTAAATAAACCATCCCTAAAAGCAAGGCGCGCGCGCGCACACACACACACACACACACACATATATAGACAGATAAATATGCCATACAGATAGATAAATATGCCATAAAATGAATGAAAATTTCAAAAATATATTTTTTTAATGTAATATATATGGTGGGTTTGCGTGCAGTATAACAATGTATATAGTTGGTTTACGTGCTGTATAACGTAATATATATATATATATATATATATATATATATACATACACATAGTGGGTTTACGTGCTGTATAACCAAATAGCAAACTTATTTCCAAATCTAAAAGAAAATTTCATATCCATAAAATGTAAATAGCCTATATAAACCGAACCGTTTAAAAAACAACAACAATCCGGACATTTCCATCTGTCCAATGTTTTGCTACAAATGGAACACTTCCACTCATATTCTCAACAGTGTGTGGGTTGGGTTGTTGCCCAGTTTAACAGGCGAGATTGAAGCAGCAGTTTTTTGTTTTTTTTGTGCGTTTTATTTATTTATTTATTTATTTATTTATTTATCTATTATTATTATTATTATTTTACTTCAAACACGTCACAATACAAGTGTATGCATAATCATGAATTCGCCGACAGGACAGCAACAAGACCGTCTTATTTATTTACAAAATTCCTTCAACCGGGGCTTGAATTCGGAAACTATTCGATCCCCCCCCCCCCCCCACCTGCCACCCCGAAGACATACCGTTTACAAAAACAACCCCCCCCCCCCCCCCCCCCTTCCTCACACCTACCCCAAATATTTGTCGGGTGGTTAACTCTTGCTGACATAGAGAGAGAGGGGTTGGGGGGTTGGGTAGGAATGTTTTTATTCCTTTTACTTGTTTTTGAGGGAGAGAGAGAGAGAGAGATGGGGGAGCGGTAGGGGAAGGAGAGAGGGATGGGTGGGTTGAGAGGAAAAGCTGTATTATGGTGGGTTGTCAGAAACATGGAGGCGAAACATGCACTTTTAAATTTTGTGTTCGGGAAAGCTGAATTTCTGTATGAAGTGGTCGTTGTACGCCCTCCACCCCCATCTCCTTTTCTTTTCTGTGCTCCACTCCCTCTGTCGTCTGTCACAACACGTGTTCTCTTTCTATTCCCTCTGTCGTCTGTCACAACACGTGTTCTCTTTCTATTCCCTCTGTCGTCTGTCACATCACGTGTTCTCTTTCTATTCCCTCTGTCGTCTGTCACATCACGTGTTCTCTTTCTATTCTCTCTGTCGTCTGTCACATCATGTGTTCTCTTTCTATTCCCTCTGTCGTCTGTCACATCACGTATTTTCTATTCCCTCTGTCGTCTATCACATCACGTATTTTCTTTCTGTCGTCTATCACATCACGTATTTTCTATTCCCTCTGTCGTCTGTCACATCACGTGTCCTCTTTCTATTCCCTCTGTCGTCTGTCACATTATGTGTTCTCTTTCTATTCCCTCTGTCGTCTATCACATCACGTGTCCTCTTTCTATTCCCTCTGTCGTCTGTCACATCACGTGTTCTCTTTCTATTCTCTCTGTCGTCTGTCACATCACGTGTTCTCTTTCTATTCTCTCTGTCGTCTGTCACAACACGTGTTCTCTTTCTATTCTCTCTGTCGTCTGTCACATCACGTGTTCTCTTTCTATTCCTCTGTCGTCTGTCACATCACGTGTTCTCTTTCTATTCCCTCTCCCTTTGCTCCGCCCTCTCCTTTCTCCTCCTGCCATTTACAGCTGAAGTTGTTTTTCCAACCGGAAACTGCGCTCCAGAATGCGAGTATACGTGTGTGTGTGTGTGTGTGTGTGTGTGTGTGATGTCCATCCCGGATTGTAGACAGGCGTTCTGTTATTTCCGCTGGATGTCTTCTGCATGTACATAGATGTGTTAGTGGTGTGACCTATATATTTTGGAACTGTCTCTGTTTCTCTTTTCAGAAGTATGTTATAACCATACACTTCACTCTGGTCGGATTTCTGATCAAAGTGATATTTGTGTGTGTGTGTGTGTGTGTGTGTGTGTGTGTGTGTGTGTGTGTGTGCGTGCTTGAGTACAGCACATCTAAACTACACTCCTACTAACGTTCTTTCTTTTTCTTTTGTTATTCACTGGAGACCCAAGTGCGCACAGCTGGTACTATAATATCACTGTGTCGTTTAAAGCTCTCCGCCGAAGCGGAAAAGATGTCAGCTGTAACACCTACAGCCTACACCACCGCCTCCACCATCTTGCTGGATATACTCCGACACTACGGATCCACCGTGAGGAACAACAACAACTACAACAACTGTAGCAATCAGCGGGACTTAAGATCAGCAGGACTTTTGTCTTTCGAGAACTCTCGCTAACAAGAAACAGAAAAGAAAACATAGAAAACTGAACTGAGGAACGTTTCTGTACAATGATAATCTGTGACCCCCTACCCCTCTTCTTCACTGGGGTCGTGTTTTGTTTTTCCATACATACCTGCATTTCTACACGTCTTTGTGTTGTCAAACAATTTAGACAACGGCTGTTGTAACTCAATAATAATAATTATGTTATTTCTAAGGCGCAAAATCTTGATACAATCAACTCAAAGCGCGCGCGCGCGCACAAACACATACACACACACACCGTACACACACACACACACACACATTTCACTGAAGACCTGCTGTACGGCTAAACAAAACTGTCAAAAGAGAGGAAACATGGAAAAAAGAGTTATGTACAAATATTTATATCTCAGGTTCCCACACCGAGTAGGTACAGACTGCAGTGGGAGTAGTAACTCAATGAGCTTACTATAAAATACATATGTCTGTTAACGAACAATACGGCACCGATCAATATTTTCGCAGCGAGTCGAGGACTGCTGACATACAGACTGCAAATCGACTTGGTAGTTGAAGGACACTCTCTCACACTGTCACAGTCTCACGGACCACGGACGTAATTATAGTCCGTGCACACGGACAGGTCAGCTTCGCTTTGCTTAGCCTCGGCGAACGAGGTCAGTAGCAACAGGAGCTGTCGGTGGCGAGTTGGGCTGGTGAGTCAGCACGGAGGATTTGCTGTTGCCCCGTTCCCCGTTCCCTTGTTGGCTCGCTGGGCGATCTGTGTCCGCTCAGCTGGTTCACTGACTTGAGTGAAGAGAACACATGTGGTGTTTATATTACTGGTTACAAGTGGCGCTTTCTTCACCCGAAAGCAATGTGGGGAGAGGTGGGGTGGGACCCGGGGGAGGGGGGGGGGGGGAGGCTGTTTTGCACTTCTGCTGATATTGGACAAGATGTGTTTACGGAAACCTCGAGGGGGTACATGAAAATTTTACAGATTTAATGCAACTTATATTTCTTGATAATGCGCTTCTTAAGAGCAGGTGGTGAACTGAAAGTTCTCTCTCTCTCTCTCTCTCTCTCTGTCTCTCTCTCTCTCGCTCTCTCTTGCTCGCTCGGGAGTATGAATCAGTCAGCAGGGCAACGTGGTTCAGGATTTAGTGCATCCTTTTTTTTTTCCAGTCTGAGTCATAATCATCGACGTCGCGGGCACTTATTGCCTCGTATCGAATTCTATTGATATGCGTAACAGGCTCCTCTCCGCCAAACACGCGCGTGTGACCAGGTTTTGCACCAAGGTTATAATTAAATTTATATGCTACCGATCCCGGTAGCAGTTTCCTGTCAGTGTGTATTAGTATCCTAAATTCAGGGACGGCGAATTTCAGTCGAGCATAGTTAAGACGAATCTGTCATTTGAAGCTGTAACCCATTTTCTGTGGTTTTCGACTATTGTTCGTAACCCACTTGCTGTCAGTGGTTTTCGACTCCATTGTTATATTATTTACTTTTTGTACAGACTGAGTCGCCGTAATTTTGTGTAGCCAATTTGTCCGGTCCACAAAACCATTTGCAATATTGTGTTCTTTAGTTTGCTTATGCCCCCTCCCACCCCACACCCCCACCCCGGCCCTCAGTCCCACAGCCTTGTAAAGGTAAACAAAAAAACATGGCGTCCGTTCCGTCCAGAAGTGTCGAGGTCATAATGTGGGTCATTCGTTTTTAAGCCAGTATCCGGATCTGAAGAGTGGGTTACACGCTATATGCCAATTATCACGTGCCTGCACTGCAACATGTACTACCATCGTCCCAGAAATTAGGATAATTAAAGTCGAAAATTCCCCAATCCTACGAATATGATAAAAGATTCACTGATGATATAATAGTTATGAGAAGGACCCTGCACAACCATAAGCTTGCCACAACTGACAGGGTGAATGTTCGATTGTCAGTGTGTTCAGTAACCATGTTCGCAAATTTAGCACACACACACACACACACACACAACTTTCCCTTCCCTCCACCCTTCACCCACTGACACGCTTTAGGCGACAACAATCACAGTTAAAACGGACGGGCGTTATTAAAACAATAAAAACTGTGTTCCGCCTCACTAAAAGTCTCGGAAGCTATTTGTACTATATTGCTTCAGCTTAGAGAGTGCAGTCAGTTTATATCATTGATTAGTCAGTTGTGTGTGAAAGCTCGATGTACTGGCGTCAGTCGTGACGTGCCTGCAGTTTGCCATCACCTCTATTTAGACTCAACGTCTGTTTGCTTTATCTTCTCAAGTCTATCTGGCTGCTTGCTTTTGGATCCGTGGACGGAGGAGCAACAAGTCAGATTTTAAGCAAACGGCGTTCCGCGACTAGTTTACAATGTGTGAGGTTAGTTGAAAATCTTGAACACTCCACCTACCTCAGCTGGTTGATCCAGAATGAAAACTCTTCTCTCCAACAGCTGGTGGAACCACTTCCTCACTCCCCTTTCACTTTGTGCACCTAATAAAATCGGTCTCCTCTCACAGTCACTGGCAGTACACTGATCGCACACCGCAACACACACAGCACGGAGACCCTTTCTCGTGGTGTTTCCCCAATGACGTCTCACGCACGTTTGACGGCAGCTCTTGTCGCGAGGCCACTCAAAAGCCCCCTCCAGGACTCCGCCCTCTCTTCTGCTGATTGGTTGGAAAGCGTGGAGCCACTAATCTGGGAACCTACAACCGCGCGCGCTCGCCGTGAGGGGAGTTTGAAGGACAGGTCCTAGGATCGACGGTGAGTCACTTTAACGTGGTGTGCCAGACACTGAACATCACGGCACGGAGAAAAGCCCTGGAAGTGACAGGCATGGAGAAGGACGGGGGTGGAGGGTTGGGGGGTGAAAGGGGGAGGGAGGGATTGAAGTGGGACAGGTAAATAATTAATCACACAACCCACCCGCCTATCTCTGGGTGTCCACTGACCCAGTCAGCAGGGTGGAAAAAGGGGTAGGAGGACAGAGGAGGCGACAATGAAAGGGGAAGAAGCTGGTTTGTGAGCATAGACACTAATATCTCATACAAGGTGTCCAAGGATTGCCACTGATTTGTATATATCTCCCGGTCGTCACGGTTTCCTGCCTGTCATACACAGTACAAAATGATATCGCCCAAAGAAATTGTGTGGTGTAAAGCACAAAAGTCATACACGAGAATAAGTCATTCAATACATCAAATAAACGACAGAAAATGTGTAAATGTCGACTTGAAATAAACCCCAAATACAATAAAAATATTCGCATACACTGATTGATCACAGCAGACCTACGAAATACTAAAAATTAATGTAAACTTTGGGTACACTGCACATACAACGATCACAACGGACATACACATAAAATAATCACGGTTAAAACCATTTTATATACTGTCATCGACTTAGACATTATAATAAAATGTGCAATTCGATTGTGTGTTCAAAATAAAATGTCATCATTTATCACGCATATGCTTTGGCATATTATCAATGGAATCACACAGTTAAATGATCAACCATTAGAGAGCAGGGTGTAGTGAAATCAACTTGGAGTAAAGCTGTATTTAGTTGTTTTGGTTTTCGGGACATTGAAGCGCTTGCCTGCAGGTATAAGTTGAGAACAATTTGCGGAGTGTGGCTGCTCTCACTTGAAATACTCATGGCGTTCTGTCGTTCTGTGACATCATACAGTTCACTTGAACTGCTCTGTCTCACACCCCAACCATACTGCACATATTCACGATCGTATTCAGCATAGTCTTATTCTATACAGCAAGACGCCGATACCAGCATATATATCTAAACATAAACGTTAACACAGATGCAATAAAGCATCTATACCATCCCTGAAGTACTCTGGAGTTAAATGTGATGTTTCTGAGTTTCTGCAATCGATGCAAGACCGGCATTTTTATGCATATAATATTTGTATTCAGAGTAACATTCAGTTTATGATCAATAATAGTATAGATTATTTACATTCAAGCACTCTTTCGAACTTTTCAGCCAGAAACAGTTTCGTGGTCCGTGTTTTTGAAACTCTATCGCACACCACACACACACGCACACACACCACACCCCACCCCACCCCACCCCACCCCACCCCACCCCACCCCACCCCACCACACCACACCACACCACACACACACACACACACACACACACACACACACACACACACACACACACACACACACACACACACACACACGTCTCACACACACACACATCTCACACACACACACGTCTCACACACACACGTCTCACACACACACACACACACGTCACACACACACACACACACACACACACACACACAAACAAACAAACAAACAAAAGCATGTGCCTTGCTTATCCAGTATCCTCGTCAACAAAAAGATTTGTCTGGTCTCTCTTTTTAAACCCATCTCCCCACCCACAACCCTACACACACACACACACACACACACACACAGAGATCTGTAGACCTCGCGTAGAACACACAAATAACTGCACGCATTGTAATGTCCGGTTTCTGGCTGGTCACTCCCTTCACCCATCGTTCTGTCTGCCCTGTTCGCCTGCCGATCGTGGAGTACTGTAAGTCCGCCTGGTGTTTTGCGATTTTCACATGTTGTGTGTGGGTGTGGGTGTTTGTGTGTGTGTGTGTGTGTGTGTGTGTGTGTGTGTGTGTGTGTGTTGTTGTTGTTGTTGTTGTTGTTGTTGTTGTTTTATGAACAGACAAAAGGTTTTGCTCGGGGGGAACGACACATGCGTTTTTGTTTTGTTTTGTTTTGTTTCCTCTCTCTCTGTGTCTCTGTCTCTCTCTCTCTCTCTGTGGGTGGGTGTGGGGTTCTGAGTTCTCTCTGTCTCAGTCTCTTATCCCCCCCCCCCCTCTCTCTCTCTCTCTCTCTGGGTGGGTGGGTGTGGTTAGGTGTGGGTATCTGAGTTCTGAGTTCTCTCTCTCTCACTCTGTGTGTGTGTGTGTGTGTGTGTGTGTGTGTGTGTTCACACAGGCCGCGTGGACTGCGACACACCAAGAACAACTGCACTGAAATTAATGATAAGCGAAAAGAGTTGAGTTTAGTGACCTGTCGGCTAATGATACTGAGACTTATGGATGATATATATTTCTCTGATGTATGAATTTATATGTATGATATAATCATATCATATGTATCTGTTTGATCAGCTGTTGATATAGCTTGACCTTGACCTCTCCTGGTGGACACAAGTTTACCCTGATGGCTGTGAGAAGAGACATTAACAAGGGTTGGTAATAATCGACAGATTTGATCTTGGTTGGTGAAAGAAGGAAACGATATAATGGGGCGTATGAAATCAGTGGCGAGCCGAGCTCGTCTCCCCGAAGGAATGTTGTGAAAATCACACGGGACAGCGTGAACACTACCCTATTTCGATCAGAACTCTGTTGTTATAGTTATGTTAACTTTTATGCCATTCATTATCAGTTGTTTCGCTTGTTAGGTTAACGACTTCTCAGTTACGAAGTCCATAAAGTAATTTTCTGTTATTGTACTTGAATATTTATTTCAAATTCCACTCTCCATCATTTACCCTCCGCCCCCCCGCCCCCCGCCCCACCCCCCCTCAAAGCTCAGCATTCATCCCTTCCCGCCTCCTCTCCTAAACGATAACACTCAATTGTTTTGTGTTTTTTTTTAAAATCAATACTGTAACAAAATGTCTACAATTTTCAGTAAGCGTGACGGGACATCAAATAAGATTCCTCATCCTTATGCAGTCTGTTCTTGTGTAAACTGGTTCTTTTTGAAGCGGCGGGCTCTGGAAATCACCCGGTAGATTATCGACACATGTGCATGTTATTAATTTTATTTTACTTTTATTTCGGGGCAGGGAGATATTTCGTATTCCACGTACTCATTTATAGGGTGTAGTTTATTACAGATAATTTCTGTGATCCATTTTGAACGTGTTTGTGTGTGAGAGAGAGGGAGAGAGACAGGGGGCGGGGTGGGATGGGAGGTGGGGACTAATTGTGTTTGGAGATTTGGGTAATATTCATCTCACGCGATGATCAAGTTAGATAGTAAATTCGCATTCACCTAGATAAGTTTGAAATGCACAGAATGCATGTCAGAAATAGATACTGTTCAACGGTTTACTGCCAATAAAATGAAAATGAAGCCCGTATGCCACCAAATGAGTCACGAACTGTTGATATAAAATTCATATGGGCCAATCACCTGATCAGTAAATATGCCAGTGTCAGTGTCATCGTCAGGTTGTCAGTCTCTCTCTCTCTCTCTCTCTCTCTCTCTCTCTCGCTCTCCCCCCCCCCTCTCTCTCTCAGTGTCTCCCTACAATCTCAGATTACCGTAAATTATATGTTGCGTTTATCGATTTCGAAAAAGCCTTTGATTCTGTAAATAGAAGTATTCTGTGGCCTATTATGTTAAAAAATGGGATTAGGGGTAAATTATTTAGATGTGTAATGAGTATGTATGGCAGTGTGAAGGCTAGGGTTCGAAGCGGCGGAAACATGACAGATTATATTCAGTGTACAAGTGGAGTGAAACAAGGCGATGTATGTAGTCCCATTCTTTTTTCTTTGTTTATCAATGAGCTGACATCTGAGGTTATCGATAATGGAAGACATGGTGCACAATTCACAACAGAGTTCTTACAGTTGTTTATTTTACTTTTAGCAGATGATGTTGTTTTGTTGTCTGAAACGGTTATTGGCCTTCAAACACAGTTAAATAGTTTACATCGGGCTGCTTCCTCACTTCAGTTAAAAGTAAATATGACTAAAAGTAATATAATTGTGTTTAGAAAAGGTGGATATTTAGGAGCCAGGGAACGATGGTTTTATAATGGAGTTATTCTACCTGTTGTAAATGTATACAAATACTTAGGAATATATTTTTCAACACGATTAAGCTTCTCAGTAACTTGTAAAGATCTAGCGAGCAGAGCAAAGCATGCTATGTTATGTATAATGCAGAAATTGTCAAATTTAGGGAATCATTCTTTCCAAGTGTTTATCAAACTTTTTGATTCACAAGTACAAACGATTGTTCAATATGGTGCTGAGGTATGGGGCTTAGATAACGCTTCAATACATTGTGAAAAAGTCCACTTATTTGCCCTGAAGAAATTCTTAGATGTATCGATACAAACGCCAAATGACTTAGTTTATGGTGAAACATGTAGGTATCCAATATATATAAACTCAGCAGTAAGATGTATAAAATATTGGTTAAAATTGATTGAAATGGAAGATATAAGACTACCAAAGAAAGCATATAAAATGTTATATGACCTAGATGCTAGAGGCAAGGTAAACTGGGCAACTAAAGTAAAAGTAAAATTATGCGAATTAGGTTTCGGGTATGCGTGGATCAACCAAGGCGTTGGAAATGTAAGTGCATTTTTAAATATGTTTCGAGAAAGACTTATTGATTGTAGATGGCAAGAGTGGGGTGCCCACATTCAGGACAGTAACAGGTTTGATTTGTATCGACATTTCAACTCACTGCACTGCATGCCGACATATATGTCAATGAAAATGGATAAGCACTTAAAAATTATTATGACAAGATTTAGATTTGGGGTATCTGATATAACTGTTCATCGTTTTCGTTATAGAACACATAATGAAAGTGAACTTGTGTGTCCATTATGTAATGATGCACGAGAAAGTGAAGTTCATTTTGTATTTTGCTGTTCTGCCTTGGATGATCTCAGAGAACAATTAATTCCTAAAAAGTTTTACAGACAACCTTCTGTTTTCAAACTTGCACTGCTATTAGCATCTGTGAATGAGAATGTTGTCAAACGTTTTGCAATATATTTGTATAAGGCGTTTCAGATTCGTTCTATCTGTAGTGAGTAACGCGTATTGTAATTCTGTTTGTTGAATTCAGTGTTAAATGTGATGTACGATTGATTCAATGTTTTCACACCACCCCCTTCATGAGGGGCTATGGCCTATTATGAATAAAACATCCGCATTCGCATTCGCATTCGCATCCCTACAATCTCTCTATCCACATCCTTCTTTCTCTCTCTTTGTCTGTCGTCGCACAGGTGCACGCACACACACGAGCACACGCACGCGCACAGACATATTCATTCACGAGCATACACACACACACACTCACACACACACACACACACACACACACACACACACACACACAGAAACACACACACACACATAGAAACACACACACACACACACACACACACACACACACACACACACACACACACACGTACTCTAGTGGTGTCTGGTGACTTAAACCTTGTTCCTCACAGGCGACCCCACCCAATTCAAGCTGATCGCCCACGCTTCACATGTTGAACCGCTCCCACTTCTTCTCCGAAGCCCATCATAAAGAAAACACCACTTTCTTCCTGTTTGCCATCTTGATATATAAATCAAGGACACACACACACACATGCACGCGCGCGCGCGCGCGCGCACACACACACACACACACACACACACACACACACACACACGTACGCATGCACACACAGAGACACACACACACACGCACGCACGCATGTACACACACACACGCACGAACGCGCGCGCACACACACACACACACGCACACACACACGCACACACACACACACGCGCGCGCGCACACACACACACACACACACACACACACACACACACACACACACACACGTCTTATTGGAGCTGTGGCACAGTGTTGATGCGCATGACTAGGAAACAGGTGTGTGCGAGTTCGAGTTCCATAATAAACAGATCCGGATTTTTACTCCCCTCCACCCCCTCAGACCTGTAATGGTGGTCTGGATGCCAGTCTTACAGATGATAGGATAAACCGTGGGGCCTGAGTGCAGCACACACTTAGCCACACGTAAAAGGCAGCAACAAAAGGGTTGTCCCTGACGAAATTCAGTATGGTGATTCACTTTGATGGTGAAATAAATACACTTGCTGATAGAAAAGTTAGTTGCAGTCGTGGTTAGTAGTAGAAGTAGCAGTTGTAAAAAGGGTTGTCACTATCAAAATTCAGTACGATAATCCGCTTTGATGGTGAAACAAATACACTTGCTGATAGAACAAGTTGTAACAGTAATAATAATAATAATGATAATAATAATAATATTTTATCTTTATATAGCGCTATCATTCAAGCATGAGCAAACTCTAAGCGCTTTACAATCCAGTACCTAAAGTGAAACAAGAAAGCACATAAAAAGTAGTAGAAACATAAAACAGAATCATTAATATTATAAAAACACAATGCACAAAACCCACCAAGTAACAAACTCTCAATACTACAACTGTTACCCTCACACACACACACACACACACACACACACACACACACACACACACACACACACACACACACACACACACACACACACTAACACTAACACTAACACTAACACACATGATTAAACGACTGAGATGATAGCAATTTTCACTTAAAATACATACATGTAAAAAGTAGCATAATTGTAATTTGCATGCTATAGAGCTTGTAAAAATTGTAAAATAAAGATTTGGATAGAAAAGGTAAAAGGGGTAAAAATCGGCAGTCATTCTCCCTTTCGAACCATACCACCACCATCCATCTAACCACCCCCATTCTCTCTACTCACCCATCACACACTCTCACACTGCCATGAGCCTGGGAGAACAGCACTATTTGAGTTATGACAAGTATTTTTTTAAAGATATAAGTTTTAAGATTTGCTTTAAAGGTAGATTGATGAGTTGTTTGTCAGAGAGGAATAGGTAGAGATTTCCAAGTTGTTGTGCCTAAGACGGAAAATGACCTCTTTCCACAGGAGTTAAGGAAGTATCGGGGAACAGTTAGCTGGGAGGAATCAAGAGATCTCAAAGTTCTGTTTGACAAGTACGAGTTAACAAGCTCAGAAAGATGTGAGGGTGTGGAATCACAATTGAGGCACTGAAAGCATGGACAGGCAACTTTATATTCAATTCTGGCTTGAACAAGCAACCAGTGAAGTGTCCGCAGGAGAGTAGTAGGATGGGGACAAAGTAAGCTTGAGGGTTTTAAACAAAGGCCTAGGTGGTGCTACTCTGTGGCGACGTGCTGTCCCCGCGTAGAGCAACACCAATTTCACACAGAGAAAACTGGTGCTGTGATACAACAATAGTAGTACGCACGAATGCACAGCGAACGGGCGGAAATGACTCAGCCCATCTTCCTTCTTTCGAGTACGCCTCCCACCCCTTCCCCCCTCCTCCAGTCACACTCAACCTCATCCTTCCTCTCTCTGTCTATCTCTTTCTCTTCCCTCTTTCTACCTTTCGCTGTCTCTCACCCACTCCTCTCTCTTCCTCCCCCCCTCTCTCTCTCTCTTCCTCAACCTCCTCTCTCTTTTCCTCAACTCCCCCCTCTCTCTTCCTCAGCCTCTTCTCTCTCTCTTCCTCACCCCCTCTCTCACCCTTACCCCCCTCTCTCTCTCTTTCTCCCTTTCGCGCTCCCCCCCCCCACCCCCACCCCCGCTATCTCTCTTCATCACCCATCTCTCCCTCTTTCTCTGTCTTTCATCCCCTTCTCTCCACCTCTCACTCTTTCTCCTCTCTTTCTCTCTGTTTCTCCTCCTCTCTGTCTCTTTCTCCCTCTGTCCCTCCCTCTCTCCCACTCTCTCTCGCTGCCCTTCTTATCTTTCTCTGTCTCTGTCTCTCTTTGCGTTTTTTTTTCTACCCTTGCTCTCTCTCCCCCCCCCCTTTTCTCTCTATGCCCCTCCCTCTCTCCCTTCCCTCTGTCCCACCGTCTCTCTCTGTCTCTCTCTCTCTTGCCCCCCCCAACCCCCACCCCGTCTCTCTCTCTCGCTCTCGCTATCTATCAATCTATCTCTAACACAGCATGTGGTGACCAAACAACGGGCACGCACCTGATCCACCACACCCATGATCCTTCCATCTCTGCCCTCGATCTCTTTGTCACAGGTGCGTAAACACACACACACACACACACACACACACACACACACACACACACACACATTATATATGTAAGCACCTGATAGATACGTAGATATAATTGTAATGTCCCGGTTTTTTTGTCGCTGTTTTTGCTTCTTTCTTACCCTTGTCCGATGCTGCTTTTACTTGTTTTGTTTTTCTTTCTTTCTTACTTTCGTTATTTACCTCTTTATTATTTTAATGAAACGAAGTTTTTGTTCGTACTTCTCTGTGTGTGTGCGTGTGTGTGTGTGTGTGTGCGCGCGCGCGCATGTGTGTGTGTGTGTGAGTGTGAAAAAGAGTGGAATACAGATAACGAGTGGATTATTAGACCCGACCCAACCCTTCACCCCTTTAAAGAGAGATTCAGGAGAGGAGGAAAAGGAAGAAGAAAACAGTGACGATAACGAAATCGGTTAATGATGGAAGTGAAAAAAAAGGCCTACATTTTCTTTCATCTAGGTCCCAGGGCAAATAGAAGAAAACAAATTAACCACAGACACCAAGAGTGAGACCCTGGGAAAAGTGACGGGACACACTCACTCACACACATACTCAAAGGTTTGTACGATATGCACGCACGCGCACACTTTCACGATATTACATGCACAGTAACTGAATAAATAAACGAAAACATACCTACATACACGCAGAGAGAGAGAGAGAGAGAGAGAGAGAGAGAGAGAGACGTTTAGCCACACTAGAAGTGGTCTTTGCCTAAGCATATATACCTATATATAACATACACGTTACTGTGTCGATACCTGCAGCCAAAAAGCAGGTTGCGTCATGGTTATTCTTAGCTCGG
This sequence comes from Babylonia areolata, assembly GCF_041734735.1. Lineage (NCBI taxonomy): Eukaryota > Metazoa > Mollusca > Gastropoda > Neogastropoda > Buccinidae > Babylonia > Babylonia areolata. The sequence goes on from NC_134879.1 coordinate 18,582,330, forward strand.
CCCTCAGTTCGGGCTATCTAGTTGTCAGTCGGCTGTGGCACTGTGTGTGTGTGTGTGTGTGTGTGTGTATGTGTGTGCATGTATTTATGTATGTATGTATGCATGTATGCATATATGTGTGCGTGTGTGTGTGTTCGTTCTGTTTGTCAGTGTGTTTATCACTTTTCTTTCTCTCTGCGATACATTGGAATGTGCGGTGAGGGGGAGGGGTGCAGGGTAATATGTGGGATGGTGTGTGTGTGTGTCTGTGTGTGTGTGTCTCGGGGCTCGTGTGCTTTTATGTGTAGTGTTGGGCCTGTGTGCTTTTGTTTGTGCTTCCATGTCTGTGAAACTGCATGTTTGATGCATATCTGGGTGTGTGTGTGTGTGTGTGTGTGTGTGTGTGTGTGTGTGAGAGAGAGAGAGAGAGAGAGAGAGAGAGAGAGAGAGTGTTTGTACGCGTACGTGTAAGTGTATATGCGTGCGTGTCTGTATGTCAGTTTACATTTTTTGCTTATTTGTTTCTTATCATTGTCTGCTTATCTCTTTCTTTCTGAAATGTTAACCATGTGTTTATTTATTTATCAATATATTTGTTTATTAATCATCTATTTATTTATGTATTTCTGTTATGTATTCATTAAACACTTTTTTTTCTTTTTTGCCCCCAAGGCCTGACTAAGCGCGTTGGGTTACGCTGCTGGTCAGGCATCTGCTTAGCAGATATGGTGTAGCGAACATGGATTTGTCCAAAATCAGTGACGTCTCCTTGAGTAACTGAACTGAACTAAACCTCTCTCTCTTTGCTCTGTGTGTGTGTGTGTGTGTGTGTGTGTGTGTGTGTGTGTAATGAAATCTCTACAATCAGTAATAAAATGAACACACACAGACTGCAACTTTATCTGTTTGTCTTGTTGCACTCCTCTCTTGTGCTGGCTCGCTAACCTGCCAGGTTGTTTTTGCAGACAACCTTATCAAGGGAGTGACCACGGGCAATAGACAAACCTCACGTCACTTTAGCCGTGCTGAGGTTTCGAAGCGATCATCCCTGTTCCATTGTTCAGCGGACTGAAGCGTTCGTACCTACAATACGATGACCAAACAAAAATGCGTATTTTATGCCGCTAGTCACGTGCCTATGTTTCTTCGTCGCTGTTTGAGTCGTACTCCATCGTCTTGTGTTGTACTAACCGTGCCGCAGACGGCGGGAACAAAGGACACCTTTTACTTTCTCTATTCCGATGATGGTAAATGATAATGTGAGGGAGGGGGGTGGGGGGGGGGAGTGATAGATGCTGCCATTCAGGTTTGGGACCACTCGACTAGGCTGTATCCGTAATATGTCCCTGCGTCAACCAGGCTGAGAGATGCAGACACCTGCAGTGTCAGGAAAATTGAGCAACACACCCAACGGCGCATCCTGTGGATTGATTAAGACCCTCGATTGACTGCGTGTCCCCAGTCTGCCCGTTCGACCCCACAGCACGCTGAACTCCACGGGCCGAACATGCCCACCACTGACAGGGCTCGACCCCGCGTCCTCCCACTAAGTCATTCCGTGACTCTAACCGCTTCGCCTCGGTGGCTGGTCGGGGGGACAGCAGACGTGACCGTGGTACTACATATTGCCTGCCGCTGTCTGTATTTTTTTTTTTTTATTGTTTATTCGTTGAGTACGTGTGTATTAAACTTCCAGGACCCCCTCCCCCTCATCCCTCTTCATTCCCCCTTATCAACGAAAACTTCGGAACACCAAAACCCCAGCCTTTAGTAACTTGACCTTAGATTGAGGGCGCAAGTCAGTAAGTAGGTCGTTAAACTCAAATTTACCTTGTTAGATTATAGGTCACACTGCATGCACGCACAGTATTGTGACCGTACCCGATATAAGTGGATCCGCCCACTTTGTTCTTCATTACTTGTCAGGGCAGATTTGGACAGGTCCAGATCCCTCCCCCACCCGTACCCCCTACCCCTCAGTCTTACCCCTTCACTGGATGTCCTGGGGTGGTCACTCCCTGGCGGTCATGTCGTCATCGATAATGGATTTCAGGGTGGGTTAAACTTGCATGTCCAGGTGACGTGGTGGCTCGGGTCTATAGTCATGTGATGTCAACAAACGTACCATTTTGGCGGCTTGGATGAACCCAGCAAGAGCTCTGGAAAAAGATGGACAATGAGAATGGGCAGAGAGAGAGAGAGAGAGAGGGGGGGGGAAGACAGAGAGAGAGACAGAGATTAGTTAGTTACATTCGGGTTTAACGTGGACACCCACCTCAGGTAACAATAAGGCTCAGTGACGGAGATAACCATCCCAGGAAAATAGCAGGGATTAGGTGACCTGTCTGACACTGCACACTGCACTGACGCTACCAGACCGACAGCACGTTAAGATAGGCAGAGAGACTGCCCAGATTTGTATTTGACTGACTGGTTTGATATGGATACTTATACAGCGCCTATCCTCGGTCGGAGACCAAGCTCTAAGCGTTTTACAAACCCGGGGTCATTTGCACATGGCTGCTTACCTCTGGGTAGAAGCGACCGACGGCTGCCACTGGGCGCTCATCATTCGTTTCCTGTGTCATACAGTGTATTGTGAGTCTGTGTGACTCGAACTCACAACATTTGCTCCACTGACAGAGTTGACCAGGCACCCGAGAGAGAATGAAATGGGGTGTTTGAAGGATATGGGATGGAGAAGGATGGAAGTTGAAGCGACAGTAGGGGGTGGAGAAGGATGGAGGTTGAAGCGACAGTAGGGGGTGGAGAAGGGTGGAGGTGGAAGGATAGCAGGGGGGTGGAGAAGGGTGGAGGTGGAAGGATAGCAGGGGGGTGGAGAAGGGTGGAGGTTGAAGCGACAGTAAGGGGTGGAGAAGGGTGGAGGTTGAAGCGACAGTAGGGGGTGGAGAAGGGTGGAGGTGGAAGGATAGCAGGGGGGTGGAGAAGGGTGGAGGTGGAAGGATAGCAGGGGGGTGGAGAAGGGTGGAGGTTGAAGCGACAGTAAGGGGTGGAGAAGGGTGGAGGTGGAAGGATAGCAGGGGGTGGAGAAGGGTGGAGGTTGAAGGATAGCAGGGGGTGGAGAAGGGTGGAGGTGGAAGGATAGCAGGGGGGTGGAGAAGGGTGGAGGTTGAAGCGACAGTAGGGGGTGGAGAAGGGTGGAGGTTGAAGCGACAGTAGGGGGTGGAGAAGGGTGGAGGTGGAAGCGACAGTAGGGGGTGGAGAAGGGTGGAGGTTGAAGCGACGGCAGGGGGGTGGAGAAGAGTGGAGGTTGAAGCGACAGTAGGGGGGTGGAGAAGGGTGGAGGTTGAAGCGACAGTAGGGGGTGGAGAAGGGTGGAGGTGGAAGCGACAGTAGGGGGGTGGAGAAGGGTGGAGGTTGAAGCGACAGTAGGGGGTGGAGAAGGGTGGAGGTGGAAGGATAGCAGGGGGGTGGAGAAGGGTGGAGGTGGAAGGATAGCAGGGGGGTGGAGAAGGGTGGAGGTTGAAGCGACAGCAGGGGGTGGAGAAGGGTGGAGGTGGAAGGATAGCAGGGGGGTGGAGAAGGGTGGAGGTGGAAGGATAGCAGGGGGTGGAGAAGGGTGGAGGTGGAAGCGACAGTAGGGGGTGGAGAAGGGTGGAGGTGGAAGGATAGCAGGGGGTGGAGAAGGGTGGAGGTGGAAGGATAGCAGGGAGGTGGAGAAGGGTGGAGGTGGAAGCACAGCAGGGGGTGGTGGAGAAGGATGGAGGTGGAAGCGACGGCAAGGGGGTGGTGGTGGAGGTTGAAGCGACAGCACGGGGGTGGTGAAGGATGGAGTTGGAAGGACAGCAGGGGGTAAGGCTAGGTAGAAGAAAAATGTCCAGACCCCCACAGTGCACAGAGGGGGTCATACTGTCAGCCAACACGGTGCACAACGACACGTGGCCCCCACGAACTGTTCCTTTGGTGTTATTATTTACACGCTGTGGTATTCACGCTTAACGCTGACACCCATTTCTGGGGGACGTGACTGTTACTCCTCCCTTTCTCCTCCTGTGTTGTCTACATATATACCTTTCCATATATGTTTTTTCTCTCTCTCTCTGGCTGACTGGCTCTCTCTCTCTCTCTGTGGCTCTCTGGCTGACAGGCTCTCTCTCTCTCTGTGGTTGACTCTCTCTCTCTCTCTCTCTCTCTCTCTCTCTCTCTCTCTTTCCCCCTCTCTGTCTAACTCTCTCACTGTATTTTCGAGCCCCCTTTGTACAACCCCCCTTCCTCTTTCTTTATTTCCTGCAATGGTGGTGAAGTTTAACGACCGACTGGTTGACGCCCTGTAGATCAAGTTGTTCAGGTCTGTGGTCTTGCTTCGTACAGGGTAATGTGGTTCGAGGGACTGGAACCCACCTCGTACTCCCTTCTCTCTCTCTATATATATATCCATCTCTGTATGTCCTTTATGTGAGTCCTTCCCTTCTTCTCTCCCTCTGTTTTCTACATTCACCTTCAACTCTCTCCTTCTCTTTATCTATAGCTCTCGCTCGGTTCAACTGAGCCGCCATTTTACCTGCCATATTAGCTGACATGGCCTGTGTATGTATTCGTTCTGGCAGGGCCACACAAACAGAATGAGTGTCAAACCCAATCCGCCATGTCCCCTTTCAGCAGAAACACCCACGCGGGATAAACAATGAAAAACAAACAAAACACACACACGAAAACAACAACAAATGCATACAATGATGAACACACACTTCTTTCTTCCTTCAGCGTCGCGTTGTTCTGTTTCATATCATACAAGCGCAGTTTTGTAGTAGTTTGCTCGGTACTTAAATTTAGAGAAGATAAAAGGCTGCACAGCTTGTTGCAGACAAAGGGAGTCTGCTTAAGAGATGTGCCCATGCTTGACTTATACGGTATTTTATTTTCACAATTTCACGACACAGATACAATGAATGCGACAGGACAGCAAGATAATCTTATATAAAGCCCTGTCGTAATACACATGCTTTATCCGAATGCTTCACGTCCACGTAAAGGTGTGTAGGCGATGTGATATAAAAACGCAGCGTATTAGATACCAAGAAGAGAAGCAAAGAAAAGGCCCAGATCGAATAACTACTCGAGGGGACACCCTAGGCATCCCTGCACACACACACACACGCGCGCGCGCACACATACACACACATATATATATATACATATATATATATATGAGTGTGTGATATATATATATATATATATATATATATATATATATATGAGACCGAGCAAAAAAACAACATGATTATGGAGGAGGACAAATGCAGGTAACAAACAACTCTTTCGTTCTTGACAAATATGTTTACAAAGGTGAAAATTGATTAAATAAATAAAAACAAGATATATATGTAGATATTGGTAGATATAGATATATTTACTGGGATAGATACTGATAGATGTAGACTGATTTACGGGGACACATAACCTCTGAAGTCTCCCATTAAAATCTGCATCGACCTTTCCGAAGAATACACGACATTGTGCTCACACCTGGCCTTGTCCATTCACCTGCCACATGATTACAGTTCTTGAACTGTTGGGCTTTGTTACCTTTCAGCTTTCTTCGAATGTATACCCGCGTCCAGGGTGACGCGCACACACATTGCGACACACACATACACGTGTACGCACGTACACACACACGCGCGCGCGCACAGACACACAAGCACAGACACCCCCCCCACCCCACACACACACACACACACACACACACATACACACACACTCGCGTGTCGACGCCCTTTCTTATTTTCGTGATCGATGGTCTTCAGGGGAGATCGAGAGCCGCGTGCTAAAATTAAAGATGACGGCACGTCTGTCCATTACAGTGGCAGGGTGAAAGTGAGGGTAGGGTAGGTTAGGGTGGGGTGTGTAGGGTGGATTAAAGCGCTTTGAAAGTTCGACAAAGAGGAGAAAAAAGGGGCATGGGCGCCGCTGGAGCAGGTGGACAATAACCTGCGGTGGTTCGCCCGTTCGCACGCGCTCAAGAGAGAGAGAGAGAGAGGGGGGGGGGAGGGGGGGGGAGAGTGTGAGAGACAGAGAGAGGAGAGAGAGAGAGCGGAGTCGGAACGCTGATGAAGGACGTGCATGAATACTGAAAATACGGCTTTAGTTATGCTGTATTTCTTCTGTTCAATTGTAATGACATTTGCACCCTGGCCTCCTGCATACAGTTATAAAAAAATTATCTGATATATCGTCGAAATTGTCTACTGCTGACTTTTTTTTCAGCAACAAATTTTTACGGTATGTTGTCACATCTGTGTATCATCATGTATTGGCAGATTTGTGACCGCTGCCGACACTGCTGACCACAATCAGAGTTCAGCTTGCATCATTTTGTGACGGCTATGCAATATCGGGACGCTTTGGCAGACTTTGTCCTTCAGCTGACCACTATTGACAACTGCTGACCACCACTGACCACTAAGTAAAAATCTTCAGATTGCGTTGTTTTGTCACATTAAACGGGCGCAATAGCCGAGTGGTTAAAGCGTTGGACTTTCAATCTGAGGGTCCCAGGTTCGAATCTCGGTAACGGCGCTTGGTGGGTAAAGGGTGGAAATTTTTCCGTTCTCCCGGGTCAACATATGTGCAGACCTGCTTGCGCCTGAACCCCCAAGCAAGCAGAAGATCAAATACGCACGTTAAAGATCATGTAATTCATGTCAGCGTTCGGTGGGTTATGGAAACAAGAACATACCCAGCATGCACCCCCCCGAACTGCTGATCACTGACACAGATAACCATTGACTGCTGACCACCATTGACCACTGCTGCCACTGACCATTGCTGACCACTACCCAGAAGTGTATGTATGGTTGAACATTCATAGGTTTGGGGAACGAAGACCCGAGGGAATACATACATGAGGAAACATAGACCTGGGGGTACACAGGCTTGGATAGACATAGAATGTGGGAAACACAGACTTGCCAAAAAGGTTTTCTTTTGGGATATAGACCTGGTAGACCTGGGGGAACATAAACATGCAACCGTATTCCCCACCACACCACACCACACCCCAACCTCCAAGCCCACCTTCTGTTTTGGGAAGAGAGAAAAAGGAAATAAGGTCAAATTTCTCTGTTCTATCGTCGTCATTGTTCCTGTCTTTCTGATATTCTGTCTTAGCGGTTGAAGGTCTGTGTAAGCATGAACCTCTTGATGTTTCATCTTTTCTTTTTACTTTTTTCTTCTTTGTTGTTGTTGTTCGTCCCTCTTTTTATTTGTTTATTCATTCTTCATTTAATTATTTTCTATTTTTTTGCTGTGATCACCATTATGTCTTTCACGAGCGTTTAATTACGTCCAGCACTTTAATGTTTGAGTCTGCTTCTCTCATTGTGCATCACAATACACCCACCGGTCTTTCTTTATCATCCATCTGTACCCTTCAGAACTGTGTGTTCAATGGTTTCTCCACTGCAATGGGAAGTCATTTTTGCACTGGCTCATAGCGCTGCATCGTTAGAGGCTATCTGGGAACCATCCCATCATCGACTGCCCTAAAACCCTCTTGGTCGAGAGAGTGGGGGTTTAAGTGGGCAAGATACTGTCCGCAGTATAATCAAATTCTATCCTCATTTGCTGTTCTGATGGTCATAGTCGGATACGACTATACGTCGTAGGTAGGCCTTATTGCGAACGGATCCAGTCGAAGCAACCAGCTCAAAATGTGTATTGTACAGATTGCAGTGTGTACAATCGTCGTAGTTCTTCTGTTTTTGATGGTTTTCTCCGATTGGTTGCACAAGGAAAATTTCGTCTACTCCTTTTCAACGTTTCATCAACGGTTGGAATAGAAGGGGTGCCTAAGGGTAAATACGAACGGGCAAGTCAAATTGCTAACGGTTAGGGTACATGTGGACAATTAAATCAGAAGCAGGTCTTGAATTCATTAGAGCCAGCATGTTATTGGAACATCGCACCAGACTGTTGTATTTTGTTTTGATTTCTCTCTCTCTCTCTCTCTCTCTCTCTCTCTCTCACACACACACACACACACACACACACACACACACACACACACACAAACCCACCCTTTTGAGAGCCCTTAGTAACCGTGCAAGGTATGAAAACGAGGTCTAAGCGGACGTTAATTTGTGGAAATTAATGTGTGTGGTGAGAACGCTTTGAAGTTGGGCGGTACACGAACTGTTCTCAAGTACACTCTGTTCGCAATTAGGCTTACCTACCCAACATACTTTACCTCGTGATGGGCATGTCCTCTTCCAACTGTGCTTGTTTTGTTTTGTTTGTATTTTCAATATCCCCGTTTCTCTTTTTCCAAAGTCCTTGAAAATTGGAGGACGGTTATGGATTCGCGCGTGTGTGTATGTGGGATTGCTCTCATGCATATTTGGTAAATGTACCGGTAACCTTTTGGTTGCTACGTTTCCTTTTCTTCCGTAATTTTTCTATTTTAAAAATATCATTTACCATCCCTCTCTCTCTCTCTCTCTCTCTCTCTCTCTCTCTCTCTGTGTGTGTGTGTGTGTGTGTGTGTGTGGTTTTGATTACAACTTCACAGTGTTAATGCAGTTAGTATTGTCCTCTTTGTGATAAAAAAACGGCAGCTTATTCATTCCTCAGTCCCACCCTCCTGTCTTTTCTTCTATTTCATTTTCCTTTCTCTACTCTGTTGTTGCGAGCGAGACGCCTCTCACGTTTCTTGAGGGGTTTTTTTTTTTGCGATCAATTGACAGTTCTTGTCAGCCCTCCTTGACACACTTTTCGTCTGTTCAAAACGCCTCTCCGTCTACTCTTTCCCTGTCTGTCAAGCCAGACCCTGTTGGTGGTGGTGGTGTGAGCCGCTCGCCCGCTGCCAACAATGAACACCCTGCCCCACCCCACCCACCCCACCCGACGCCTCTCGGCCTCACCCCCTTCGTCCTACCTCCACCACCACCTCAGCTTTCCCCAGGAGGGTCTTCTTTTCTCGCTCTCATTCTCTCCTGCTCCCTTTTGCCCACCGCTTGTGTCGGCCACGCCCTGAACACGCCCCGCCCCCTCACCCCTCTCTGTGTGTCTGTCTCTACCCCCGTCCTCTTTCTCCCCACCTCCCTGCGTGCCTGTCTGTCAGGCATGGGAGCCAATCAGGGCCTTCGTGTTGTCTGGATGAGGGTTTTCTGTTTTTCCAGTTTTTGTTCTGTCATACATTCAAGAACGGGCGCTCTGGGAGCAGGGAGGACGTTGGCTTTGTTTATTTTTTTTTTTTTTTTTTTTTTTTTTTTTAATAACACCAAGGAGTCCGATTTGATTTTAATGAGATTGATGACGATGATCTCATTCAGTATATGGTTTCTCTTCAAAGAACGTGAAAATCGCCATTGTTGAGTTGTTTTTATTTATTCATCTTATTCATCTATTTATTCGTAATTTTGATGATCTCATGCAGGAAGGGGGGGGGGGGGGAATCGGGTCTGTGTGTGTGTGTGTGGGGAGGCGGGGGGGGTGGAGGTGGGAGAGGGGGAAGGTGGATGTCTGGTTGCGCACATGTTTATTTCTGTGGATGACGGTGGTGACTTGGGGTGGGGGACGGTGCTTACTGAACCGTAAAGGGGTTTGGTTGGGAAGGTTAGCGGGGGAAGGGTGGGGGTTCGAGTTTGGGAGAGAGAAAAAAAAAAGTGGTGGGGGCGAGGGGGGACAGAAGGGGAAGGGAGGGGTGGAGACGGGGGAATGGGGAGGTGAGGAAGAGACTCGTGACGCTTCCTCCAACTCCCCCGTCCTGTCTCTTTCATGTTAGTTCAATTTGAGTTTCTATCTTTTTTACCTTGTTTATTGATATGAAGTTGCCATCTCTCTCTCTCTATCTGTGTGTGTGTGTGTGTGGGCGCGCGCGCGCGTGCGTGCGTGATTATCAACAATTTCTCTCGTACAGATGATAAAGTATTGTTGTGTCTCGCATCTTCTGTCGCGGTAAAAATAGAAACATAAGCAGATTACGTGATGACTATCGATCTCGTCATCTTCTTAACTGATTTGAAAACTAGGCAGTGTTTTGGCTGTTTGGGTTGTCGTTATGGAAGCGTCCTATTCTTGCGCTTACGTTCGAGACTTGTGCGCGCGCTCGGGCGTGTGTGTGCTTGCAGTGACTTGGGGGTGGGAGGGTGGTGGTGGTAGAAGTTTCGTGGACACCATGGGTAGGGGGATCAAGTCTGTATAGGAACACGTCAGACTTAGTAAAGCGCCCTTGACCTAATTAACTCATCACACACGCAAGCGTGTGTGACGTGTCCGTGTGTGGGGCCATCACGGTCTCGGTAATCTATTTATTCGCCCGTGGTGGGCCTACATGGTTTGGGGCGCGTTTGACTAATGCTTTTCTTGGCTTGTCTACTGTTATTCTATTGGTTTAAACCGTATCAATTTTCATTTTCACGCATGTCACAAAATATACAAGTATAATTGTGAATGTTCGATTATGTCTGTGTTGGTTCATTGTTGCTGGTTTAAACTGTATTTTCTAGAGACTTATTTGCTTCAAACATTTAAAACGGTTTTGAACCAAGCATATTCGGGTCGAGAGCAAGTAGACTTACTCACGGCGTTAAAGCGCGTCTGCCAGTGGGGGTTAAAAATTGATATTTAGACATGTGTTTTAAGCGTGATGAATAGATTAACAGTAATCGAGGTGATGACGCCGTTAAATCATGTTATGTTGGTATATCTAATTTTCGATTATTTAAGAAATTCTTCAAAGACCGCACTAAAGGAGACGTCATCGCCTCAAGCACACCGCAGCATGTAGTAGTTCTCTCAAGATCTGCGGAGATATGTTCGATAGGTTTACAGAAACTACAACCCGGTCCATTCAATTTCTCTTTTATATACATTCTAGTTAATTCAGTATCCACTTTAAAATATGCATATGCAGTAAACGCGTCGATGGTGTTGTTAGTGTCACTGTATCTTTTCTGTCCAGAATTTGTATTTCTTTTCATTTAACTGTGAACAAGAAAAACGAGATCATGTTGTCTTCAGATCCAAACATCAGTCGTCATTTTCTGGATCCGGATCCTCAACGAAATAAACCGTTCGTGATCCGGTAATACAGTTTAATCCTGAGGACTACTATAACTGTGAATAATTTTCCACATTATGTTAAATTGATACTGACAGACAAAGTCAGTATTTCCAGAAAAAAATGACATTGTTAAAGTTCATCACCCCTCCTTCCCGGAAAAAAGAAACACACACACACATGCATGTAAAGGATGTGCGTGCGCGCGCGCGCGTACACAAACACACACACACACACACACACACACACACACACACACACACACACACACAAGTGTCTGCCTTTTCACTCATAATGTTTTCCGAGAATGTCACAAATACGATCATGACTGTTTACTGACCTTTATGTTGGTCTGCTGTTAGTTTAATTTTTTTTTGTCTTTATTTTTCAAACATGTCACAATATAAATGTACACAATCATGAATTAAGACAACAATTTCGATTTCAATTTCTGATGTGAGTCTCATAAATATTGAATTCTTGTATGGCGTTGTATTGTGTAGTGTTGCATTGTATTGTACTGTCATGAGCGGTTTTGTGTGATACTTGGTAGCTTTGTATTGTATTTTATGGTATTGTACAAGGCAGAATTGTAGTGTATTGTATTGTGCTGTTGTATTTAGTATGTAGTATTGTAATGTGTTTTATGGCTGTGCTGTAATTTTTGGGGGGTACTAAATTGTATTGTGTGGTATTGTATTGGACTGTGTTGACTTGCGTGACACAGTATTGTATTGTGTGGTATTGTATTGCGCTGCATTGTATTGCATTGTGTGGTGTAACAGGAGGAAGGTGGCAGAATGGTTAAGACGCTCAGCTGCCAATACAGAGAGTCCGTGAGGGTGTGGGTTCGAATCCCGCTCTCGCCCTTTCTCCTAAGTTTGACTGGAAAATCAAACTGAGCGTCTAGTCTTTCGGATGAGACGATAAACCGAGGTCCCGTGTGCAGCACGCACTTGGCGCACTGAAAAAGAACCCATGGCAACGAGAGTGTTGTCCTCTGGCGAAATTACGTAAAATGAAATCCACTTTCATAGGTACACAAATATGTAAGCATGCACTCAAGGCCTGACAAAGCGCGTTGGGTTATGCTGCTGGTCAGGCATCTGCTCAACAGATGTGGTGTAGCGTGTATGGATTTGTCCGAACGCAGTGACGCCTCCTTGAGAAACTGAAACTGGCATTGTGTGGTGTTGTAACTGATATGTAGTGCAGTGTAGTGTACTTTCATGTCACATGTTTCTGTGTCTGAAATATCGGGGCTACTCTTTCGTGCGAAGGTCGGGTCGCTACATGCAGTGCGCGCCAGCAGTGTTTTTTCTTTTCCTTTCTTATTTGTTTCTGTTTGCAAACATATGTTTTACTACTAATTTGCGGGAAACTAATCTGTTACGAGACAATAAACGCGTATGTTACTGTTTTATCAAAAAGAAGGAAGATAAAAATAAAAAAGCATTGAATTAGTCTCCAAGCGATATATGTTTTTAAAACAGATATCCATGGCATAAGCTTTAATTTTACAAGCGAAAACATCAATGTTTCGAATTATGACCCTTTGTCTCAAGAAATGCAGCCGCACTTCCTTGTTCTATTACTTCTCTTCCCTTCTCTCTTTCCTACTCACTTCAACTGAAGTACGTCCTTTCAACTGCTTGCGTATTTGCTTTATTTGTTCATTTAACTGATCTTTTTAGAAAATGATTACTTGTGTGGTGTTTCAGCATTCTTGAAAAACGGAATAAAGACAAATTCTAGATAAGGAAGGCGAAATTCATAATCTTTGTGTTGTTTTAACACACACAGACACACACATATTGTTGCTGATGGTTAACTACAAAAGGAATACATACGGAAAAAGACAACATTTAGCAAGGAGGAGGGGAAGGGGGGGGGCACTGCGCGAACGGAAACACTTTGACAACAAAGACGTTAACATTTTCTCCTCTGAATGTCAGCATGTCTGTACTATGAATCAAACATTTTCAAATCAATATCTAATTACGCTCCATCGTAGTAACATTATGTATATACATGTATGCGTGCATAACATTACTGTTCCAACTCACAAATAATCGCCACGAACCACCACGTGAGAGAACGGAAGGTGGGAGGAAAGCGCGCGCACCCACCCACCCGGAAATCACACGGAACTGGAAACAAGAGAGTTGTGAAGCTGTGGAAGGGATTGTCTTCATGATGTGTCCGCACGCGCATACGTTAAATTATACATGTGTGTGTGTGTGTGTGTGTGTGTGTGTGTGTGTGTGTGTGTGAGATAGAGAGCAAACAATCGGAGCGATTATTGAACGAGGTGCGTGAATATATCAGTTATTTTTTCAATTCCAATCATGAGTCATGACAATACCAGACGTGTGACTATTTTAAAAGACAATGTGAATGTCATCTGCTGGCGACAAGGCTGTACTGAGGAAGGAAGGAAGGAAGGAAGAAAGGAAGGCCAGTGTATCGACCAGTGCCCGAGTACGTGCACGTAAAGTTGAATCACACACACACACACGCGCGCGCGCGCGCACACACACACACACACACACACACACAAACACACACACGCACGTGCGAACGCGCGCGCACACACACACACACACACACACACACACACACACACACACAAACACAATAACAATTACAAAAAAGGTGGGGCTAACGGTAGTTCTGCCCTCCCACCTCCTCACCTCACCCCGCTGGGCGGGGCTGTGGGAACTGCATGCACGCACGCTGGAGTCCCCCAACCCCCGCCCCAACTCACCTTCCAACGCTCGATCCCTCCTCACCCTCCTACTCAGCCTCCTCCCACACACCCACACACACGCAATGTGGAGGATGGCTGATGATGACATCAGTCAGACTGACAATGACTTATTGGCTTTGCAAGCGCATGAGTCACCCTGGCTCAACTAGCCGTGCATGGTGCGACATACATACTGTCTACCCACCTCTCTCCCCCTCCCACCTTCCACGACCTACCCCCTCACACTCCCCCCCCCCCCCCAGTCCCCCACCCCACCCCGATCCTTACTCCTCCTTGTTCTGTCCTCTCCCATCCCTCTATCGGTGTGTTCGGCTACAGTCGTGAGTTTTAAAAACTGCCACCAAGATTACCGGGGCTGATCTACCTTCTCTAGAAGACATATATTATAAGCGGCTACTCAAAAAAGCAAAATCAATCAGCCAGGACGAATCACATCCAGCTTTGGGGATTTTCTAGATGCTCCCCTCTGGTCGACGGTACAGAAGTATACGGACGAAAACCATTCGCTTCGCCAATAGCTTTGTCCCCAAAGCAGTCAAATCATTGTCTCTCGAAGAAATCCAGTATGATAAATAGAATTGTACCTGAAGATCTTGTTATCAGCCCCATCCACATGTAATATGCGGCTTCTGTTCAAACGTACGTGTGTGTGTGTGTGTGTGTGTGTGTGTGTGTGTGTGTGTGTGTGTGTGTGTGCGTGCGTGCGTGTGTGTGTGTGTGTGTGTGTGTGTGTGTGTGCAGTGCGTGCATGTGTGTGTATGCACAAGTTTTTATATTGATATGTACTTGTACATATCCTAATATTTACTGTATCTGTGTTTGGGTATGATTTTCGATTTAGTTATGTACTATCCTCACAAATATTCCTTGTGACCCCGGTACACTTAGTAATAAAGACATATTCTATTCTATTCTATTCTATTCCATTGCTTCGCTGTCATCTCCTTCTGCAAGCACGGGGTAGTTTCAATAAATATCTATAATATCACACTGAAGGCTTCTGCATTAAATATCATCTACCCACGCTGTCGAATGAATATGTGAAGGATGATTTCACAATCTCCAACCCTTTCTTTGAGTTCCTCAATCCGTCTCCTTCAACAGTTCACCGTCTGTGATACAACGCCGTGTCAACAGTCTTTCCACAAGAAGCGACTGCAGTAAACCGGAAGTCAACTGCACACACACACACACACACACACACACACACACCGCTAAGCTATTATGTTGGAATCAGCTGTTTGAGGATGATATCATTTTGGAGCGTGAAGTTGTCAATACGTGCCATTGCGCAATCCTAACCTGGCCTGGAGATCAGTTTCCAAATTTGAGTTCCATACATTAACTGACTTAGAGAGAAGAATAAGAGCTGTAGAAATGAGGTGCTTCCGAAGACTCTTAGGCATCTCATACAAAGACCACATCACGAATGAAGAAGTCAAGAGACGCATCCGCAATGAAATCGGGCCCTATACTGACCTTCAAACACTCGCCAGACAACGAAAACTGAAGTGGTTTGGTCATGTCACACGCTCCTCTGGTCTTGCTAAAACAATCTTACAAGGCACAGTGAGGGGAGGAAGAAGAAGAGGCAGACAAAGGAAGAGATGGGAGGACAACATCCGAGAGTGGACAAGCATGGAGCTGAGAGACACCCTGAGAGCGGCCGAGAGACGCGAGGACTGGAGAAAGGTGGTTGACAAAGCTTCGAAGGCGCCCCAAAGGATTCGGAATCTGAGGGATCGGTGACGGTGACATTAACTGAGACATACACTGAAATGGTTGGAGGGGTGGCCCAGTGGTTGTGCGTCCAGCCAGGAAGTTATATCGTTTGCCGTTTCTTTGACGGATGCGATGATTTTAATAACTGTGGGATATTTTAGGTAAGAAAGTATAAACCGACGGTTGTGTGTGTGTGTGTGTGTGTGTGTGTGTGTGTGTGTGTGTGTGTGTGTGTGTGTGTGTGTGTGCTTGCTTGCTTACGTATGATACAATAGTGAATACAAATAATGGTGTGTGTGTGTGTGTGTGTGTGTGTGCTTGCTTGCTTGCTTACGTATGATACAATAGTGAATACAAATAATGCAATTTCACATTTTTCCCCATTTACCTCTCTCAGATTCTGCTCCATTCTTCTTGTCTTGAACTGAAGATGAAAAACGTTCACCCAAAAATGAAATAGAATAAAAACAGTTATTAATCATCGCATTCGTCAAAGAAACGGCTAACGATATGACTGGGGTACATGAATGAATGCTTACAGACATAGGCAGGGAGAGAGAGAGAGAGAGAGAGAGAGAGAGAGAGACGCTTGACGCTTTGATGTTTTACTGTCATTGATATTTTACTGTCATTGACTGTACAGTCCTTGTGACGGGGGGAACAATACATTATCAGGAAACATAAGATGAAACAGAGAAACATAATATAAATCAACATTCTCATCACACATACAAATAATGTATATACTGAAAATGGGACAAACATAAATCAACTGATCACTTCGGTCAGCTCCACCATCCAAAATGAATAAATATTTTTGTATACACATGCACACAGTCATGTGTATCTATCAAATTATCATCAAATAATATGTCCTATAATAGTTTTTTTTCCCATAAATGAATAAATGAA
>NC_134879.1:18603735-18718735 GCF_041734735.1 Babylonia areolata
CCTTCCAGTGGACTGCCCAGACATGAGAGGAAGCGGTTTCCGTCTGATACCAGACAAAAACGGGAACAAGTGCAACAGTCTTCCTTCGGGGCGAAGACTTTTCATTGTTGCTGTCCCGTTTCACCTTTGTGTGTGTGTGTGTGTGTGTGTGTGTGTGTGTGTGTGTGTGTGTGTGTGTGTGTGTGTGTGTGTGTGTGTGTGTGTGTGTGTGTGTGTGTGTGTGTGTGTGTGTGTGTTACAACAGACCTCTCTGTGTGCAGCTTTCCGAGAAGGACAGTTCGTCGCCAAGGGTCGGTCGGCGCCACCCTCCCTTTTTTGTGTGTTTTGTTTTGCGTGTGTTAATGTGTGTTGTATTATTTTGCTGACCTGTTCGAAGTAGAATGTCCATCCTATTTCACCCAGCTCTCTTTTTATCTTTCTATGTGTGCTGCTGGCGTGCTTTCTTTTAATCAAAAGACTAGCACCCAGACCGGTGCTTAGGGTGTTGGTGTTGGGGACAGGGAGGCAATAGGTCGTTAAGAGACATACACACATATAAGTGTTCGAAGAGATAACATAAAACTGCACTGATACATCTAAAAACATATTTACATGTTTAAGAACAACCGACAGTTATAACATGTAAGTCACACACACACACACGCGCGCACGCGCGCGCGCAAGAATGATGCAAGAAACTAATCTAGAGAGTTATATTAACACACTTCCACCGATTTTTTTCTCTCCAAATCTGTTGTTTGCAATAATCATTACGTTTTTATTTCATTGCATTAATGATGCCTTTAAATGCATGCATAAACCAGGTGTCTTTTTTTTCCACTTGTGACTGGGGAAAGCGGCAGTGGTTTGTCACTGAAGTGGCACCGTGGAAAAAAAAAAAGCAATCTGTTATTCAAATTGATTGACATTTTGTCCGTTGATGGTCCCTTTAAACGCACGTATCCGGCAGATGTCTTTTCCACTCGTGACCAGGGGAAAACGGCAGTGGTTTGTCACTGACTTGGCACCGTGCCTATCAGTTAGAGCTGGGTCCGTCCGGCAGTTGTTCGATCTCTCCTTTGTCCCGCACACTCCAACAAAACGGATGAAAAACACAGTTCGCCTACACTACCCAGCGGGCTAACACACAGTTACGTTAGAAATGCACAGCAGAATTTTTGTGCCTGTTTGCGCTGCTCAAGACAGAGAGCGGTCTTGCAGACTGTGGAATACGTTTACCGAATAATACCGATAATATATTTTTTCGAGATAGATAACAAAAGTTAGATAAGTGACTGTGTGGGGTTTGTGGGGTATTCTTTTATTTTTCTTAGACAAAGAATGGAAGAAAGCACGGCAAAAAGCAATAAACACGATTCAACACATACAGGTACTATACACCAATCACCACCGAAGTGACTTATCAGTAGGGCATGCTCTCCTTTGGTGTGCGGTCTCGAGGCGGCCTAACATGATACACATGATACTTCCCTTTCGATTGTTGAGGCTGTGGCAAAACGAGCCTGGGTGAACATGTGTATGGAAGGTTCGGGATGACCGGCGGGTTGGTTGGTGGTGGGCGGACACGGATGGATGGGACACACACACACACACACACACACACACACACACACACACGCTAAAAAAAAAAAAGGCAAAATAAAGACCAATCGACAAACTGGGCAGTCAGCGCGCCACCCAACTAATAGCCATCAGTGGTCTCATACTTAATAAAAAAAAAAAATAATAATAAACAAAAGCAAAACAGAACAAACAAAGAACCCAACAACAACAAAAAGTGTAAATCGAAGTAATTATGCAGTTTGTCCCTCCGTATGGAGCAAGCTTTCATTCGACTTGAGAGAGAGCCGTTACTGTTTCGTAGATCACTCCTGGGGATTATCATCATCATCATCATCTCTCCCCCCCCCCCCACACACACACACCGGTACACACACACCCGTACACACACACATATACAGTAACAGACAATCAGAAAAAGAAAGATGCAGTCTGAGAGTTAAGCAGATTGACAGAAGCCGGCTCGTGAGTGTGTGATGAGTGACAGGATTTCAGCAGAGATGTCATGAAACCACGAAGAATTTTAGTGATTTCATGAAATCTTATTGTCACAGTTGTTACACAAAATAACTGTCAGGGAATTCTTGACACTTGTTTCACAATGGTCGAAATGCCCTTTTAAAACCGCTTCTTCTCCCGTAACTTTGTGAAGAGCCATTTGGACTACGCACAGAACTGTTCACCAGATTCCTCTAGGTCTGTTGGTAGTGTGTAAAGCCTGCTCAGCTTACTCGCTGCTCTTTATGCCCTCCGGCAAGCAGGCCAGCAACAAAGAACCTCCAGTTTTATCTGTTTTGGGCCAGTCTCTGAATGATACCCCAGGCGTGCTTCAGGGTCATGAGTTCTTGGACTTTTCTGCGCCAAGGTGTTTTTTGCTTTTCCTCTCGCGCCTACCTTCTGTTGTCCAGGAAAGGGCTGTCAGGGTGATGTGACCTCGTTCTTTTCGCACGACGAATACAGTTTATTTCCACAGCCTTCTCATGATGATGGTTTCCATGTTCTCTGAGTTGCACTGGGTGAGTAGTTGTTGACTGGAGATAGTATTGGGTCAGAAGATTCGCAGAATTCTTCGGAAGATTTTCGTGTGGAAGGTTGACAACTTCGTCAGATGACATTCAGTCATCCTCCAGCAGTCTGAGCCATAAAGCAGGGTGGTTCAGTTCAGTTACTCAAGGAGGCGTCACTGCGTTCGGATGAATCCATATACGCTACACATCTGTTATGCAGATGTCTGACCAGCAGCGTAACCCAACGCGCTTAGTCAGGTCTCGAGGAAAGCTTGGCGTCTAAGTCTGGTTCTATGCAAACGGCTTTCCTTCTGAAAGGTTGTCAGTCCATCGATTTTGTTTGTTTGTTTGTTTTCTGTGTTTGGTTTTACTGTTCTTTCGTGCAGCGTGTGTTGAGCAGGTCAGATCTGGCGGAGCCCATCCCTTTCCAGCTCCATCTTTCTTGTTCAGTTTTCTTGTTGGGGCGTCGTGGGTAGAGTCGGTCAGAACGTCAGACTTCTGATCCAGTGTTCACCAGTGATCAGGGTTCGAGGCCCCGTTTCGGCATGATGTTGTGCTCTTGGGAAAGGCACTGTACTCCGATTGTCATCAATCCACCCGCTCAGATGTGAGTAGGTGTCTGATTTCGGTTTGGGATGGTTAAAAGCGCGGAGGGAGAGGACTGGGTCCCGCCTTCCTATGCCGAGTTCTAAAAAAACCATCACTGTTTGGATGGCTGCAAAAGGCTCTTGGACCTTTTAACTTTTTTAACGCCGCACATGCGGCAAGTAGTACTGGGATATCGGTTGCTCCATTTGTAAACAGGTACTTACTTGCGACGGTGATTTGTTTTCCAGACAAACGTCATTTTTAGAAGCATTGTAAACACGAAAAGGTCGTTGTGTATTTATAATACATGCTTTTGAAAGTGTGTCAAGTTTGTTTTGATTGGAGGACCTGGTTACCGCTTTTCTGGAATTAACCCTGAAATGAACTATTGTTGTTCTTATTCGTATTGTTACTTTTTTTTAATGTAATATTTACACATTCAGGTCGATTGAAATGTAGCTTATCTCATTCAACTATGGTTAAAGACACTCAAACGCATCTCTCTCTCTCTCTCTCTCTCTCTCTCTCTCTCTCTGTGTGTGTGTGTGTGTGTGTGTGTGTGTGTGTGTGTGTGTGTGTGTGTGTGTGTGTGTGTGGTCTGTTATTATCTTTCATTTCCAAGTCATTTCTCTCTCTCTCTCTCTCTCTCTCTCTCACACACACACACACACACACACACACACACACGCACACACACACAAATTCACGATTTTGTGACTGTACATAGGAATGACAAAGAGCGAGAAAAGGCCATTGTTATAAGAAAAGCAAACATCTGACGGTGTGACGGAGGAGGGTGGAGAGAGATGAAGGAAAAGACTGGATGGAGAGACGGAGGAGGAGGAGCAGAAAAAAAAAGAAGAAGCATTGGGTTTTGAACATCTCTCTATCTGTCTGTCTGTCTGTCTTTCTATATGTACATATAACGGGGCAAAAGGAAAGTAATTATCCATCAGATCTAACGCTTTCTCGAATAACCCTGACGCTATACTAAACACCAGTTGCATAATGATTATTATAAAGCCTTCCATGTCCGGTCCTCCGCCCCCACCCCCGACCTTCACTCTCCCAACCCCCCCACACAAACACAAAACACTAATAATCACACGATTCGAACAAGCTTATGGGCGTCCCGAGCGCTTGCAAACACACACACACACACACACACACACACACACACACACACACACACACACACACACACACACACACACACACACACACACACACACACACACACACACACACACACACCTCTCAAGTGAAACGCTAATTACAGGTATTAATGCGTTCAGGTAAATCTGCTCTTGACATCGATCACCCTTTCTGTGTGCGATTTCACGACCGTGGGTATAGATGTATGACTGAGTGACAGCCTCGTGAGTTTCAAGGGGCGTGGTTTTGGCGGTCAGATGTCGTAAGGTGTTGACAGACAAGTTAAACAGGTGTCGGTGACTGAGTAAGTGAGTGAGTGACAGCCTCGTGAGTTTCAAGGGGCGTGGTTTTGGCGGTCGGATGTCGTAAGGTGTTGACAGACAAGTTAAACAGGTGTCGGTGACTGAGTAAGTGAGTGAGTGTATTTATAGGTGTGATGGATTGGGCATGTCGCTGGGTGTTACGACTGACAAAGAAATTGCGTTGATTTGCTTTGTCTCTCTGTTTCTGTCTCTATCTCTGACTCTGTATGTCTGTTTTAATCTTTTTCACTTTGAATGGTATTAGGTGTGTGTGTGTGTGTGTGTGTGTGTGTGTGTGTGTGTGTGTGTGTGTGTGTGTGTGTGAGAGAGAGAGAGAGAGAGAGAGAGAGCATTATCAGTTTTGTAACTGTACTGAGACCGTTATGAAAACGAGTCAAGATGCACTCCGTTATTAAATACATGTATTTTTACTTGCACACACACACACACACACACACACACACACACACACACACACACACACACACTGGCGCACAGACACACACATACGCACTGACGCGCGCGCACACACACACACGCACACACACACTGACGCACAGACACACACACACACAAAACACACACACACACACATGATATATCTATAGGCTTGATTTAGGTGACAGGTTAACCTGCGTGTGGTGTGTTGTTCTTTCTCGCTCTCTTTCTCTTTGTATGTTGTGTGTGTGTGTGTGTGTGTGTCTGTCTGTGTGTGTGTGTGTGTGACTCAAATCCAAGCTGACTTTGACAGCTGGTCACATAATGACTAACTGACTAACTGAAGACACAACACGTCCGATACATAGACAGGAAGATAGGTAGGCATGTAGATAGATATGTGGGCAGACAGACAGATAAAGACGTGTTTTGACCACACGTACTGGTAGAGACGGACATTGGTCAGATTTCTTATGTCAGAATGACTTTTCATGTGGCGCGCGCGCGCGTGTGTGTGTGTGTGTGTGTTACTAGTCAGAGATCTGAAAGATTGTGTTTGCCTTCTTATTCACCTCTTTTCTTTTCTTTTAATTTTTCCTTTATTGTGTTATATACATATATATTTTTTTTCTTAATCGTTTAGAGCTTTTAGTACTTGTGTTGAGAAACAAAGAAAACAAAAAAAAACTCCCCTGGGCGGTTGTTAAAAGTAATAAAATAAGAAAAGTAAGAAAACAAACAAACCAACCAACCAAAAAAAACAAAAAACAAAAACAAAAACAAAAACGCACACCAGATTTAACATGTCCGATTTTTTCTTTGATATTACTTATCAATAATCTATCAACAGTCCATTGCTCCATTTCAACTTGTCTTCCAAAGTAAAGGAAGCCTTTTATGCCCCCCCCCCCCCCGCCCCCTAGCCGCCACCCCCCGCCCCCTCACAAACCAAACCACTTTGGTAACTGTACACCCTTGCACACACACTTCACATACCACGTCGACTTAAATTAATAGAAGCCACTAATACCCATCCATTCACTCATGCTACCAAACATCACTGCATGCGACGTTGATTGATTTGCCACCGTATCAAGACAAGCGTTTGACACTTTAATATAAGCGTGTCATATTTCAACAGGTGTTCATGTTGTCAGCGGGGTTCAAACGCTGTCTTTGGTATTATTATTCTCCCAAAGCCCATCCTCTCCTGCAGTGTTGTGAAGGGACAACAGTGAACACGGAGTTCAATTAGAGGGTGTCTCTTGCTCAAGATTTTGAATCAAGCGAATTATCGGGCAGGCTGTCAGTGTCAAAGAACTTTGATGACCGTCTGTCGGTATGGACGATGTAATGGGTCAATAATGTCTAGCTTCTTACGGAGCTGTTATAATTATTATAGGACAACCGTTTATGTGTAAAAAATATATGTTTTTAAAGAGATTGTCAGTGAACACCGAGTTCAATTGGAGGGTGTCTCTTGCTCAAGATTTAGAGTCAAATGAATTATCGGGCTGGCTGTCAGTGTCAAAGAACTTTGACGACCGTCTGTCGGTATGGACGATTTTATGGGTTGGACGATATAATGGGTCAGTAATGTCTGGCTTCTTACGGAGCTGTTATAATTATTATAGGACAACCGTTTATGTGTCAATAATGTATGTGTTTTTAAAGGGACTGTCATGATACAAGTCAATTGTTTGTGTGTCATTAGTGTGTCGGGTTTGAAGGAACTGTTATAATATGATAGCTTTTTGCTACCCAGTTTTATGCACGATAAGAGGATTGTAAAATCGGTTTGGTTCATGTAGAACTCACCTCTTCTGCATACATATGCTCGACAAAGGGCTTCTAAGATAGCATTGTTTATTGTGTAAAGTAGGTAGCTGTTTTGTCCTAACATGCGTGTTTGCATGTGTGTGTGTGTGTGTGGGGGGGGGGGGGGGGGGCGCCGCGATGTTTGTGTTGACAAGGGGACGCCGTGGGCTGCACTTATCTTTTAGTTTCATTTCAATCAATAGGCGTGTAAAGTGACTTGCTCTTATTCAGAGAGACAAATGAAGTCGCTCAGCTCCGACAAGCACCACTGTATATCACTGCTTAGCGGGTTCCTGTCAGGTTGCGTACATAAGAGGTATGAGACACGAACCCAGAAACTGACCTTTCAGTTTTAGTAAGTACTCTGTGTGTGTGTGTGTGTGTGTTGTGTTGTCTTTTCGTTTTTTCTTCTTTCTTTTTTTCTTTTTAATTTTTTTTTCTTCTTCCCCGTGACAAAGATAAAATCATCACACTCATAAGGGGAAGGGAAGGAGGAAGGGAAGGGCTGGGGAGTGGGGGTTAATGAAATAAAGCTCACACATGGCACGGATGGGCCATGTCCCACAGCCATTATGTCAGCGTCAGTCGCGTGACGGTTGTGACCCCTTATTTGCATAGTGATCACTGCCGCGGAGAGTTCATCATAAGCTGGACGCGCCAATGTCCGTCAGAAACAACAGAAACTGGTATTGTATTGTACTGTATTGTGTTGTGTTGTGTTGTATTGTATTGTATTACTTTTTTTCACAACAGATTTCTATGTGAAATTCGGGCTGCTGTCTCACGGGAGAGCGCGTCGCCATAATGGAGCACCCCCCCCCCCCCACCCCCTTCCGCCCACCCACCTTTAAAAAACTTTTTTGTTTGCAGGTATATTTGTTTTTACTACCAAAGTGTTTTTTTTTTTCTTCTACAGACTTTAGCCAGGGGCATTCGTGTTGTTGTCGTGGGTTCTTTTACGTACATTAAACGTATATAGTCGCACACGGGACCACGGTTTATCGTCTCATTATGAATGACTGGAACCCAGACCACAACAAGTCAAGGTCTGGCGGCGGTGGGTACAAATTCCCGTCCGTATTCGGAACACTAACCCGCAGTTGCTCGCTTGTAAGTCGGACGCACTACCACCAGGTCACAGGTTCGTTGGTTTAATTGAAGTGCGCACGACCGACCGTCCGCATGTTGTAGCCAGACTCTTGGTCCGACTAGTGCAGGGACGTTGAAGCCATCATCAGGAAAACAAATATATATCATGTGCGTTCGGGGGGCGGGAGGGGGGGGGGAGAAACAAAATCTGATAAAATGATGCATCAACACTTGCCTCTGCGGAGACAAAAGCTCCAGTTTGTTTCCCGACATTTTTCCTGTGAGCGAGCGTGGGAAGGTTAGGGGTTGATGGCTGGGTGATGATGACAGGATAGTTTACTTTTTGTTTGTTTGTTTTGTTTTGTTTTTGTCTTTGCCCATTGAAAAGTCGGACAGTTCATTGCCTTTCTGACCTTGTTTAATATGGTGGTGTATGCAGCTGTTGTGCAGTGTCCGTCATCCGAAAGACACATTGACCGATAATATCATTGAGAATTGACTTCAGGCCTTTCGGTTTGGTTGCAGCTGCTAGCTCTGTGTGTGTGTGTGTGTGTGTGTGTGTCTGTGTCTGTGTGTGTGTGTCTCTCTCTCTCTCTGTGTCTCTGTCTCTGTGTGTGTGTGTGTCTCTCTCTCGGTGTGTGTGTGTGTGTGTGTGTGTGTGTGTGTGTGTGTGTGTGTGTGCATTTTTCTGGAGCGCTGAATATCTGACCCGAGTCATGTTCCCTTTGTCAAGTTTCTCAGATTGCTGCCACAGGTCTGTGTCCGCTTGAGTCTGATCTACTTCCCTGGCTCCAGAAGTCTGAATGTTCACTTTGGGTTTATTTTATAGTCATATAGTGGTGTCCACTTTTTGAAGCGTTAAAAAAAATCTGTAGTTCTTTGCTCTTGCAATTAGAAGTTCACTCAGTGGTATGATCCTCCACCTCTAGTCCCCCTGAACTTTTTGCTGTTTGTCTCAGTTCTGTTTTCTTTCAGCGTGACGTACCCACAATGCAATGTTCCGTTCCTCTTCCTCCTCAAAGCTCCCTTCCTGTTCGTTCTCCCAGCACCAAGGACCCCACCCCCACCCTCACCCCAACACCCCCATACTCAGGGTCTTTGCTAGCACTGTCCCATACCTCATTGACCTCATGGTTTTAAGGTTTCCACATGTACATCCCCCAGCTTTCAGATTATCAGCGATCATATACTTAGTCTCAGTTCTATCCCGTAGTGTTCAGAGTATCGATAATCATATTCTTTGTCTCAGTTCTATCTCCTAGTTTTCAGAGTATTAATAAGTATATACTTTGTCTCAGTTCTAGCTCCCAGTTTTCAGAGTATAAATAAATAAATACTTTGTCTCAGTTCTATCTCCTAGTTTTCAGAGTATAAATAAATATATACTTTGTCTCAGTTCTGTTTCCCAGTTTTCAGAGTATTGATAAGTATATACTTTGTCTCAGTTCTGTTTCCCAGTTATCAGAGTATCAATAATTAGATACTTTGTCTCAGTTCTGTGTCCTAGTTTTCAGAGTATCAATAATTATATACTTTGTCTCAGTTCTATCTTCTAGTTTTCAGAATATCAATAATTAGATACTTTGTCTCAGTTCTGTCTCCCATGCCTCTTCCTCCCTCTTAGTTCTTCACCTGTGTGTTTCCCAGTATCCAAGTTTCCCACTAAACTACTTTGTCTACTGTTCTATGGGGTTTTTTTTTACCCAAGCTTTTCCTCCCATCGTGTTGTCACAAAAACTAATTATATGTGTGAATATCGGATTTAGTAACTGGGAGAGCGCGTCGTCACAGTAAAGCGCCACATATATGCGCGATTTTTTTTCTGGCTGTAAATATGTGATGGGTTTTTTTGTTTGTTTTTTGTGTGTTTTGTTGTTGTTGTTTTTTGTTCTTTTTATCAAAGTGGCTTTCCATATAATTTTGTAATGACCATCCTTTTGCTGCCGTGGGTCCTTGTACGTGCGCTATGTGTATGCTGCACAAGGGACGTCGTTTTATCACCTCTTCTGAATAACTATGTGCATGAGTGTGACTGTACTTGTGTCTAATTTGATTTTCCCGGTATCTTTTACAGGATCTACGGGACTGATAGTTGAAGGTTTGTTGGTTGTTTTTTTTTCAGCCCTGATACGGCCCTGTGTGGTATGGTGGGCATTAAGCAACAAAGATAGAGATAAAAGATTAAAGAGAGCCACTAGTGCTCCTGTCAGAGATACAGCAAAGGCTCTTTGGATACATACCCAGGCAACCACACCAGCGCTGGAACCGTGGGAAGAGGAAAGTGGCAAGTGGCAAGGGAGGTTGGAGTGTATGGGATGTGCCAGACAGCGAGACGAATCGTTGAGGGTCTGTTCAATCCATCTCCTGGAGTACAGTCACATCAAAGACAACAATGTCCTCCTATCCCCCAACTCCCCGCTTCCAAACTGACAAACCAGTTCTAACCCTCTCCCTTGCACAGGTACTTTGTGATCTATCTATACGGTCAGTATGTTGCACGGACACGGTTTGCAGAAATCGCCCCTATGTCATTTTTTCCCCCGGGTAGGGAGCTTGTTAGGAGAGGTAGAACCGGCCACTGTGTACGGCTTATAAATCAAACGGAAAGTAGATTGCTGATATAGCTGTAGAGGAACAGCAAGCAGGCTCATAATTTTATGTCTTATACTCGAATTAGCGTTGAAAAAAAAGTGAAACATATCCTTAGAAATATTCCTAAAATCACACACACACACACACACACACACACACACACACACACACACACACACACACACACACACACACACACACACAGAGAGAGAGAGAGAGAGAGAGGAAAGCCCAATCAGCATGGTCTGCGCCGCATTCCACACCCTGGTAACCATCTTGTTAGTTCAAAATGGCGAGGGGAGACATATGAGCCAGTTCAGGGGGCAATGCGGAAATCTGGACCGACTTCAACAACACATAAGCTGATCTGACATCGCACGGTGGCAGACAGCATTCTTCTACTCTAGTATGTTTTAAGTATTGACGATATACTTTAAGTTTTGAAGATTAGTGATGATCAATTTGCAGTATGATTTCTAATTAGGGAATAATGATTCTTAATATACGTTTTAACGTAGAACATATCTATTTTTATTGCATACAAGAGTGCTGTTTTTAGTACAGGACCTGGTATCTAATAAGAGTATAGTGATAAATTTATAGCAGTGTTTCTTATTCTGAAATATTATTCTTATAGCACACGTTTCTTTAGAACAAGTGCCTCCTTTACTGTGTGATATTTCAAGCTCCCGTGTTTTTATTATATCGAAGTTTTGATTCTGCTTTATATGTTTGACTTGTTGAATGTTTTGGCTCAGTCCTTGTCATATTCAGGTGAGTCTCCGACATGACTGTGAGCTAAGAGGCTGTTGTGTAAATGACAAGCCTATAGGTGCACACATAATTTCCAATCGGACAGATAAAGATGTATTGTATAACTCCAACAGCCAACCACAGCAAAACGGAAGAGCTTTGTGCAAGTCATCAGTGTTTCGTAGCGGTACGAAGATGTACATCAAACGATCTCTCGGCGGGCCCAACAACCGAGTGATTAAAGCGTTGGACTTTAATCCTGAAGGTCCTGGGTTCTAGTCCCGGTCAGGGCGCCTGGTGGGTTAAGGGTGAAGATTTTTCTGATTTCCCAGATCAACAGATGTGCAAAGCTTGCAAGTGCCTGATCCCCGTTCATTTGAATTACGTATGCAAAAGATCAAAATTTGATGCGCATCTTAACTATTCCCAAGGCCATGTCTGCGTTCGAAGGGTTACTGAAATAAGAATATACCCAGCACATGTGCACCCCAGAAAACGGTGTGTGGCTGCGTAAATGGCAGGGTAAAAATGGTCGCACACGTAAAAGCGCATCCGTGCATGAATACCAGTGAGCACGGGGGACGCAGTACACGAACGCAGAAGAAGGAGGAGGAGGAGGAGAACAAATGTGTAAAGGCTGACAGAGAACCTAACTACAAAGACTTACATGTTGGCGTCATCCCCAGACATTAGGTACGACGCTCGGTGGACGCGTCAGAGAAAGTCTGCCCAAGGATATCCTTCAGAATATGAAGTTGCTACCACAATCAAGTAAATAACCAGCTCCATCTTCAGCAACTGGTCATTGCCTTCCAGCGAGAGTGCTTGTGTCCCGATGGTATCTTGAGTGGTGGGATCAAGTACTTCAGAAAACCATGTTACAGCCCAGGACTCCGATGCCAGAGAATGTGGCACTGCTCTCCGCCAGAGTCTGTGATGTATGGAGCAGGGGAATCTAGAAGTCTGTAATAAGAGAGATTGATGGGGAACGAGAAGCTGATTAAGGGTGACTGCCACTAATATATTTTGTTTTATTGCCAGCATTGTTAAGAGTCTACCGAGCTTAATGCTTGGTCGGATGACAGTTTTACAAACAATGTTTTACAATCACATTTCGGTTTTTCGCCAGCGATGATGGACACATTTACTGTGAAACATACTTGATTTGACTGAAGAGGCGCACTTTGCAGGAATCGTGTGCAGTTTGTGAGCCTTGATTTGTCAACCAGGAAACCGCCGGGCACGTTGTTTTATATAGTGATGAGGTGGATTGGATTCGTAACTTTCTTTCCAAAGTAAACAGAGACATTTCTAACCTTGTTTTAAAAATAATTTTTTTTGGGAAAAAAAAAAACGTACAAAGAAAGAATCATTGATTGCAGACATTTTGATGGCCAAAAATACACACACATTCCCACCATGCAGAGAGTAGAGATTTGTTTTCAGCATATTTTGCACAAAAAGGACTTTTATCGGTTTAGAATACGCGTTTACACGAACCTTACCCCTCCCCGAACCCCTCCCCACATGTGTAATTTTGAGTATACTCTCTGTCGACTTTGGGATTTCTTGTAGATATTGGGACACAATATTTAGTTCGTAACCCATTTTCATTGAGGTCTCAAACAAACATACTTTGCCCCACCAGTGAGACAAACGGATTTTGAAGCACGCCAAACTACCAGTGGTAACTGCTGTCGGCACCGTTTCCTGGCTGCTACACCGGCTGTCAGACTTGTCAAGTAATGAACTTCACACAGCTGTCGCGTAGACATCGGCAGTATAATGATAATTATGAGCGGCCTGTGGAGGTAGTAATTAACCCTGTACATACATATATACCAGTGAGACAAACGACCGATTGGGTAAAATCCATTTCGAAAAAGCTACCGGAGGCAAAGTTTTAGTGTTGGTACCGTTTTTTCGGGTGATACCTCACCGCCTGCCTTGTCTGGAAAAGTGCACAGATGTCAGAGACGTTGGCAGTGTGATGATATGAGCGGCCTGTGGAGAGGTGAGGAGGGAGGAGGGGGGAGGGAGGTAAGTGGATATGGCCTTCCTCTTTGCCTTTCGCGGTCACTGGTCCCGGCGAATAATGACCCGGCCTTCTTGGCCACGGTCCAGACACCCCCACGTTACCCCCACCTCGCACACCCACCCATGCTAGCATTTTTTAATTTTGTTTTTAGCTTCTCTCTCTCTCTCTCTCTCTCTCCTCTCTCTCTCTTTCGGGGTAAATATAGATGGACAAGTCATGCCCGTACTCTTGTTTAGCTTCCCTTGGATATCTGTGAATGTTTCGTCGCGATAATGTTAACCGGTTTTCGATGCTTGCTTGGACTTGGCGCGTGATTTTGCACAAGTAGTTTCTTTGTATACATCATACAGTGCACGTTTAAGTTTTGAATTCAGCCATCGTGTTTTATTCGGTTTTAATTTATTTTATGTTATCGTGGGCAACTCCGTACATAACCAAGAAAATGTATTTGAAAACAAATTGTGGATGAACGGAATGCAGAGGATAACGAAAGAGAGAGCAGTAAATCAAATCAATCTTTGAAGACTCTCTATGTATACAGAGAGAGAGAGAGAGAGAGAGAGAGAGAGAGACTTTTGGAAAGGTGGGAGTTCAGAACTCTTAAAACAGGTAAAAGCCAAATGATATTTAGAGTTTGTATATATCTACATAACAACAGGGCTTAATATATAAGACTTTCTCACTGTCCTGTCGAATTCATTGTATTCAGATTAAGACATTTTTCTATTAAAATACTTTTTAAAGGCAAATAATACAGGAACGAATGTTTGAGATCTTCTCCATTGTTGGCCCCCTATCCCCGCTCTCACACCCCTCCTTCAAGTCGCTGTCGGGTTAATAAAACCCGCGTGAGCAGCCAGTGGCACAGCTTTGTGATCTGGCATCTCCCTGAAGGCCCTGCCTACGGCAATGTCTCAAATCTACTGTTGGGCAGTTGTAGAAATAGTCAGTCTCCCTGGGTAGAGAAGTCACCCAAATTAGCAGTGTGTCTCCAAAGATGTATATTGTTGTTTGTTTTCACATCAACCTTCCTGTGGCCACAGGAGCATTACAAAATTTTAAAGATAAATACAGACCTAGGAACACGCACTTAAGCACGTACGCACTCACAGTCTCGCGTGCACGTGCAGTCACACACACGCACACGTACACTCACACGGGCAGGCACACACACACACACTCTCTCTCTCTCTCTCTCTCTCTCTCTCTCACACACACACACACACACACAACGGGTACTTTCAGAATCAATTTATACAGCTGTAAACAAAAACAGAAAACGTGGCGTGGTGGGTGGGTTTTCGGAACACGAAGCGATAAACATTTTGTGTGTGTGTGTGTGTGTGTGTGTGTGTGTGTGTGTGAGCGTTTTGCAATGTTATGTCTTCTTTTGTTTTGTACGTGCCTTTTAGTGTGTGCGGATGGCCCAATCCGCAGTGAAGAGATGTCCAGAACGACCTGTGTGATTTAGAGCGCTGCCAGACGCCTGCGCATGTGTTTGGCACCAGCAGCAGCTTTCAACCTCTTTGTCTCTACGACTCTCACATTCGCTTAGATCCTCCTACACCCCAACCCCGCCACCCCCTCTCTGTCTCTCTTTCTCTGTCTTTCCCTCTCTTTCTCTCGCCCCCCCCCTCTCTCTGTCTTTCCCCTCTTTCTCTTGCCACCCCCCCTCTCTCTGTGTCTTTCCCCCTCTTTCTCTTTCTGTGTCTTTCCCGCTCTTTCTCTTGCCCCCTCTCTCTCTTTCTCTGTCTTTCCCCTTATTTCTCTTACCCCCTCTCTCTTTCTGTGTCTTTCCCCCTCTTTCTCTTACCCCCTCTCTCTTTCTGTGTCTTTCCCTCTCTTTCTCTTGCCTCCCCTCTCTCTTTCTCTGTCTTTCCCCTCTTTCTCTTGCCACCCCCCCTCTCTCTGTGTCTTTCCCCCTCTTTCTCTTGCCCCCTCTCTCTCTTTCTCTGTCTTTCCCCTTATTTCTCTTACCCCCTCTCTCTTTCTCTGTCTTTCCCCCTCTTTCTCTTGCCACCCCCCCTCTTTCTCTGTCTTTCCCTCTCTTTCTCTTGCCACCTCTCTCTTTCTCTGTCTTTCCCCTCTTTCTCTTGCCACCCCCCCCTCTTTCTCTTGCCCCCTCTCTCTTTCTCTTTCTTTCCCCTCTTTCTCTTGCTCCCCCTCTCTTTCTCTGTCTTTCCCCTCTTTCTCTTGCCCCCTCTCTTTCTCTGTCTTTCCCCTCTTTCTCTTGCCCCCTCTCTTTCTCTGTCTTTCCCCTTTTTCTCTTGCCCCCTCTCTTTCTCTGTCTTTCCCCTCTTTCTCTTTCTGTGTCTTTCCCCTTCTTTCTCTTACCCCCCTCTCTTTCTCTGTCTTTCCCCTCTTTCTCTTGCCCCCCTCTCTCTTTCTCTGTCTTTCCCCTCTTTCTCTTACCCCCTCTCTCTTTCTCTGTCTTTCCCCCTCTTTCTCTTACCCCCTCTCTCTTTCTGTGTCTTTCCCTCTCTTTCTCTCGCCTCCCTCTTTTTCCTTCTTTCTTTTGCCCCCCCCCCCCCCAGGCCCCCCGACCCCCCTTCCCCCCTTCCCACCCCTCCTCTCTTTTCTTTACCGCTTTGGAATCAGTATGGACTCCGAGGAGTCCCACATGGAGCGAACCTTTAGTCATGGCAGACATACCATTGGATCACTACCTCAGAAAGAATTCTTCATGGCTCCCCAATTGATGTTTTTGAAGGGTTTAAACTGCTTTGCCCCCCTCCCAACCTCCCCGCTCTCCCTCTCTCTCTCTCATATCAGTTAAAAAAAAAATGTATATACATCTTTGCAAAGTCATTTTAAAGGAACAGAAGTTTTTGTTATTATTTTTTATAGTAGTTATCTGCTCTTGTGTCCTACATTGTTATTTTGAAGGGTCGGGAAGAGATGCACCCTGATCACTGAGTTTACGTGTGTGTGCCGTGGCATTTTGTTTCTCAATGTCTTTGATCTGGAGATCTGTGAGGACATATAAGTGCAAGTTAGGTTTTCAGTTTCGTTTACACAATTCTGTAATTGCCACTCTTCATTTGAAATTATATGTAAAAAATAGAAAAGAAAAAAGAAAACAAAAGAATAGAATATATCAGTTTGAGTCTGAGTCTCAGCTAAACCTTTGCAAAAAACAGTATTGTATGGTAGTGTATGGTAGTACATAGTAGTGTAGTGTAGTTCGTTTTGTCACAACAGATTTCCATGTGCGAAATTTTGGCTGCTCTCCTTGGGGAGATCACCTTGCCATAGTGCAGCGCCACCCGTTTTTTTTCTTTTTCTTTTTCTTTTTTTTAATACTGTTTTTTTTGCGATACATTTCTTGTATCCGCAAGTATATTTAAGTGAATTTTTCTACACAAGTTTGCCACGGACAACCCTTTTATTGCCGTGACGGGTTCTGTTAAGTGCGCTAAGTGCGTGCTGCACGTGCACACGGACCCTCGGGGGTTTATCGTCTCCATCATCCGAACGAGCAAGTCAGCCTGTCACATGTACGTGCTGCGAACATGGCGATCATTAGGAACGGGTGTTATTGTTCGTTGAGGGACTGTAAGCGTGTGGGCATTGACGCCGCGTATAGTTGCGCTTTGGAGGCCGAGGTGGAAGAGCCAGCGTTCATTTTTCATGGTTGACTGCCGGAGCGCGGCCGTGACTGCCAGCATAAGGAGGGAGTCAAATTATCTTCTCCTGCTGCGCTCAGTGCCCGACAAAGAGAGCGGAGGGAAGTGTAAGGTGGGGGGTGGAGGGGCGGTGGAGGGTGGGGGGGGGGCGTGTGCTGTATATATTTTTGCTTTTTTTTTGTTACAGTTTTTTTTGTGTTTTTTGTTTTTGTTATTGTTGTTTTTGTGGGGTTTTACTTTGTTTTGGGGTGTGCTTTTTCTTTGTACTTTTTTTTTTCTCTGAAGGGGGTCAAGATTCTGTTTTGACCTCTGAGACTAACACGAAATCTGCGGCAGTGAAGTGAAACGGGATTGGAGTCAATCTGCTGGCGTGAAAGAAAAGGGGGTAGAAAGAAAAACTGAAAACAGAAAACAAAAAAACCAAGAGTAAAAAAAATAAAAAATGAAATAAATAAATAAAAACGAAAAAACACCACTTACACACAACTAAAAATAAACAAAGAACGTAGGCACACATATACACACGTACACAAACACGCACGCGCGCTCAAACACACACAGACGCACGCACGCGCGCGCACGCACGCACGCACACACACACACAGACGCACGCACACACACACACACAAGTTCACGCGTGCGCCTCACTCAATCACACACGGAGTTCTGTTTGAAGCGGAGCAATGACCACGCCGTGCGTTTACCCTCCTCCTTCCATTCTCCTCCACCTCCACACTCCCCACACACACCTCTCATCCACCCACCCCCTTGCAACCTACCTACCTACCTCCTCTTGTTCCCGAGTTGGCATCTGATCAACTTTTTTTTTTCTTTTTGCCGGCCAGCCGAGGTAGGATAGAATATATCAATGGATTACACGCATAACACACAGAAGAGAGAGAGAGAGAGAGAGAGAGAGAGAGAGAGAAGTGGAGGAAAAACACAGATAACACAACAGTTTAATAAACTGCTTCATCAATGAAATATTCAGTCTTTCCAAGCGATTTTTTTTTTCTCTCTCTCTTTTCTCCATACAAAATCTGAGTTGTGTCATTTTGTTTCTTGTTTTTTGGGGGGGTTTTTTGTTTGTTTTTGTTTTTTTTCTTTTACCTCTTTTCACTGACCTGAAGCCTGTCCTGCATGACTGAATCACAAGCGATCGAAAGAGGTCAGTGGATACCCGGCAGCGCAGGCCCCCAGAGAGGAGAAACGTTTCCCACGATAAACCGTCCTGGCTGCACACACACACACACACACACACACACACACACACACACACACACACACACACACACACACGCACACACGCACACACACACACACCAAATTTACGTCCTATATTATTACAGCACACTGTATACTGCCCCCACTCCACCCCCATCCCGCACCACTCACCTTCCTCCTCCCTGAGGTCCCTGACCCCTTCTTTCATTCCCATCACAGAGAGAGAGGGCAAGGGAGAGAGAGAGAGAGAGAGAGAGAGGTCATTGCCTCAGTCATGAGCTCATCGACGTTGACTGTAAAAAAGAAAGAAAGAAAAGTGAAGAGAAGACAAAAAGTGAGGGTGGAGGGGGGGAATGAAAGAGAAGAAAGAACAAAAAGAGGAGGAAAAGAGACAAAAAAGAAAAAGAGCTCGGTAAACTGCTTCATCAGAGGGATGTCTACAGACTTTGTAAACGACTTCTTTGCCGTTGCCAGTTCTATTTTCCCCGTCTGCCTTCGATAATGACCAGTCTTGCCTGAGTTGATCAGCCTGTTGCCTTTGATAAGATTGTCTCCCCTTCTTTCAGAAGGATACCGTGGAGGTGGCGGGGGCACGAGGGTGGGGAGCACTGATCTATTTTTAGATCAGTGGGGGGCTGGGGGTTTCGTTTATTTTTGAACAGTGTCCCCGCTTTCTCACAAATTCTGCGCCTTTTTTTACCCGCTCTTTTAATTTTCTACTATTCCCCACTTCAGGCTCCCAATTTTTGTTTTCCCCGCTCAATCACTCGTATATATTTTGAGAAAACTCAACCTCCCCAGCTCTCCCCACCTCCCCATTCCCTCACTTTGCCTTGGTCCCCAGATTGCTTCGACGTTCGCATGAGTGGTGAGATTATTTAAAACACTGCATGGGGTGTGCAGTGTTTATTGTCCAGTTGTTTTTGTGTGTTTTTTTCTGATACGATATATATAGTTTTTATATATTAGCAGACGTGCATAGAAAATGAAAGGAAACAACCAACCTCCATTGGTGATAAACTGAAGAGCTTGCGCCTCCGGTATGCACTGTTTTCTTTTATTTATTTTCTTTTATTTTATTGTTAGCTATTACTAAATCCGAATGAGTTCAGTGGTGAGACACTCGTGTGATGGAATATTTTGTGTCTTGACGTGAATTTGGACTTAGCTGTTTTTGAACTGGAGATTATTTCGGTGGTTCCGTTGTTGAGAACTTTTGACAACTTTCAGCTCTTGACAATTTTGCCTTTGCATGAATGAGCAAATGCACGTATACGCTCGTATAATTATGATTGCATGAGAGGTCATTTTGCTATGGTAAGTGGATAAAGAGGAAAACACACGCGGTCATTTCTGAACTCGTCAGAAACTGGACTGAAAAAGTCCTCCGTCGTTTTCTCATTTCATGTTTTCTTCTTCTTTTTTCTTCTTCTTCGTCTTCTTCTTCTTCTTCTTCTTCTTCTTTTCCGCCATTCTTTTGTTTTTCTGTTTTCTTTTTATCGTCGACCGTTCTGTGCAGCATTATATAGTTATGTAACGTTCCTTCTGCAGGTCCCTTGCGCGGCGAGCCTTGTATAGAGCTCAGCTGTTCCCTCTTCCTCTCACACCACACGCCCCTCCAGCTCTCTCTGTCTGTCTGTCTGTCTCTCTCTCTCACGTTCTCTATCGTTCCCCCCCCCCCCTCTCTCTCTCTCTCTCTCTCTCTCGCGCTGCTCGTGTTCACAAGTCCCTTTGTCTTTATAGTTTCTTATGTGTCATTTACACTATTCATGTTCTATCCGTTAGTCTATCGTTGCTTCCCACATATACTCTTAATAGTACTTTCATGATTTTTTCTTCTTTGCCACCACCACACCCCCTCATCCCACACATCACTACCCCACACCACCCCCCTCTCACTCACACACACATCTTGATGTTAACGCTCTATCCCCATTCGTGAAAGCAGACAAGCCTCGTAGGGTCGTCCAGATTTAAGGTTCCTGACGACCCTCTGTTCAATCTTCACCTCAGTCTCCTTCCCCCCCCACCCTCTCTCCCCTCCACACACATCCACTTCACTCCCTCCTCCCTTTACTCCACTTCCTTATAAACCTCTCTTCCGCCCCCACCCCCCCCCCTCTCCACTCCTGACAGAGTACCTATCGTTCCTCTATATTGTCCAGTGAAAGCCGTTTGGCATATGGAATTTCTATTTCTTTCATGTTACCGCGCGCGCGCGTGTGTGTGTGTGTGTGTGTGTGTGCATGCATTTATATCGGTCAAAGCGCTTTTAACAATATACCTACACGTGATGATGAATAACGTACAGGAATGATTTTTTTTTTTTTTAAGATGTGGAGATGCATGCCCGTGTGTGTGTGTGTGTGTGTGTGTGTGTGTGTGTGTGTGTGTGTGTGTGTGTGTGTGTGAGAGAGAGAGAGAGAGAGAGAGAGTATGTCCCCCTACCTCGTTAAATCTTTGTCTCAGACGAGACACGCTGCCACTGTAGTGAAAGCTTATCAATAATTTAGACATGTACGCTTGCAACTGATTGACTCCATTCCACTCAACAAGCTGTAGGTCTAGAACTTGCTCAGTCCAGTCGGCTTTTCAGCATTCTTATTGTTGTATACAGTCACTGCTGTGTTCAAAGCAAGATCCCTTCTGGTGGGGATTTATAGAAAATATGATATTATGGTGTTCAGTTTTAACAGTATTCATGTTCGTATCCGTTTAGATATAATTCATTGTTTTAGTTTTCCAGCATAGTGCTTTAATAGTTACTTGTCATGAATGTGAAATATGTGTTTTCTTTCTTTTGCACACACACACACACACACACACACACACACACACACACACACACACACACACAATCTTGATGTTAACAGCAGTGAACATATCATTTGGGGAGAGAGAGGGAGAGGAGAGACAGACAGAAAGACTGTGGGAGAGGGGGTGCAGATTGACCAAAGATTAAGAAGGAAAAAAATAAGAGATTAGCTGACTGACCCGAATCTAGTTCCTAAATCTTCACCATCAGGCTACCTTACCCCCCAGCCCACCCCTCCACCCCCACCACACACACACACCACTCTCACCCCCTCCTCCCTTTACTCCACTGTCCATTATAAAACCTCCTTCCCCAGCCCCCACCCCCTCTTCCACTCTCCACTACCTGGACAGAAAAAAAAAGTAGGCCATGATGGTGACTGAACGCGGATCGTGATATTGTCAGGTGAAAGCCGTTGTGGCAGTTATGAATAATTCTTGAATATTATGTTTTATGATAATAATCTTGTCTAATTTGTTTCCATCGTTTCATTGCTGACGTGAGCAGGTGACAGGAGGGGGGGGGGGGGGGGCAGTCTTTGTGATCAGTTTTGTTTAGCGGTGCAGGGAGTTGGAACTGTGCCTCCCTGTTGGATATCCACTCGGAGAGAGAGAGAGAACTCGGAATTCACAGGGCACATGTGGTTTTTATTTCTCGTGCGCGCACGTGTGTGCGTGTGTGTGTGCTTGCGTGTGTGTGTGTGTGTGTGCGTGCGTGCGTGCGATGATAAAATAAAATATTTTAGATTTATCCATGGGGATGAACATAAATGGGGGGAAGTAGTTTGTAAGGCGTTACCTTCAACAACAACAACAACAAAAAAGTGTTGGTGTCAACTGGTGTAAATAAAAAAAAAAATTAAAAAAAAAAGAAGAAGAAGAAGAAGAAAAAAACGAAGATAAAACAGAGGGCGAAATACAGCTGTCATGTGTCGGTGTGCACTCACGCGCCATAGACGATGGCGAAATCCCCGTATATAGTTCGCGGAGGCTTTAGTGACTCTACACACACACACACACACACACACACACACACACACATATATATATATATATATATATATCTCGACACCGTCTGTCTCTTCCATAATCTGTGTGTATGTTGCTCCTGTCATCAGCCAGACAAATTGGTCAAATTATTGGAAATGTCGTCGGATTGGTCAAAGGCCTTTGTTGTTGTCGATGTCTATGGGTTTGATCGGTTTACTTTTTTGCTGTTCTTTTCACTTTTTTTTATTATTATTATTATTTTTTTTTACTTCTTTCTTTTTTTCTTAATGTCCCTCTGTCGTGGAAACTACACCGTACAGTGAACGATGGACAGAAGGTGGTAATCGGTGAGAGGGAGGGAGAGAAACAGAGGTAGGAAAGAGTGAGGAGGAGGAAGAGGAGGAGAGAGCGTGATAAGGGAAATGAAAAGAGACACAGACATTTTTTTTTTTTTTTTTTTTTTGTATGAGGGATAGTCTAGTGTTAAACGTCTGTTCCATCTGTCAGTTTGTCTGTCCACAGGCACGCACACACGCTCGCGCACACCACACAGACACATATATGTATATATACACACGCGCATGCTCGTGCTCCCGCACATGCGCGCGCGCGCACACACACACAATGTTCAGACATGTACACACACACACGCAACAACAACAACAACACACACACACACACACACGCAAGCACGCACGCACGCAAACTCAAACGCATGCACACAAACGCGCACACAAACACACACGCGCGTGTCCGCAAAACGTGCGCGCACACACACATACACAATACACATATATAGCCTAACACACAAATACACCCAACATACACACTGCCTCCCCCTCCAAACACACACACACACACACACACACACACACACACACACACACTCACGCTCACTTGCCTTTATAGACGAGCTCTATCTCTTTCCTAATCTTGTATTTATTTATTCATTTGTTTATTCATCTTTTTATTTGTTTATTTAGTTTGTTTGTTTCTTTATCTTAAATATTCATTTATCTGTTTGCTTGCGCACTCGTCTGTTTTTCAATGCAATACAAACAACCACCTGGTGGCAGGACTACCCCACCCCCAACACACACACACACACGCGCGCGCGCACACACACACGCACGCACCAAATAAGAAACACACACACACACACACACACACACACACACACAAAGAACAACAACAACGGGGGGAAAAAACCGCTGGATCATCTCGAAAAGGATGGAGTAAAACGATCAACTGGCTGACGCCCTGTCAAGTTGTTCAGGGCCTGAAGTCTGTGGGAAAACTCCCCACCCTCTCCTTTCCTGATACCCACCCGACCCCACTCCAACACGGTTGTTGTTTTTCCTCCTGTCAAGCGTCCTTTACTTCAGTTGACAAACTTCGTTCTTCTGTCCGTTTCGTTTAGAGGGCTGCACAGTGTGCACCGATCCACCCCATTAACCACAGATCACAGAGATCCGCTGGGAAGGAGTGTTTGTGAAACAGTGGTGTGTGGCCTCCGGTCGCCTTCTGGTCGGAGACGGATGAACACTGACGATGGAATTTACGGGTTTAACTCCATGCAGTGGATTGTTCTTTTCGCAGCATGCGTGAATGATAAGTTGGCAGGAGGGGAGACTGGTGTTGTTCGTGTTTGTTGTTCGTCCTCGGGTGATTTCCAAGGACTGGTTTGTGTGCACTGTTGTGCATTTTGATTCAGTTTGTTTGCCTTGGTTGGTGTTGTTGTTTTTTTTTGGGGGGTGGGGGAGGGAGGATGGGGGTGGGGTGGGGTGGGGGGCTTTTGTGTATGTGTGTTTGTGGGGTGGGGGTGGAAGGGATGGAGGGGGATGGATGAGTAATAGTGTGTGTGTGTGTGTGTGTGTGTGTGTTAATTACAGTTTAATTCCAAACTGTATGCGTTTGACATTTCATAATGATTCACCGGGAAAAACACAAAAATAGATGAACAATATTGATGATGATAATCATGATCATGGTAAAAACAATAGCTACAACAATGAAGAACTGCAGCAGAAGTGCTGGGTCTCCTCTAGTGTGTGGCCTTATGTCGACCCCATTTCGACAGCTTTCAAAGGACCGCTGGCAGTGAGGGAGAGCGGCACAAGAGCACTGCTGGGTGTGGCTGTGAACGAGAAACACGGGATGAGGGGCGCGGGGCTGATACCGTCTTGATTAAACGGCGCGGAAGTTGAAGCAGCAACCAAAGACAAAACAAAATAAAACAACGATAAAACAAAATTAAATTACCAACGAAACAACAAACAGCCCCACCGGAATTTGGGTTTCCTTCCCTCTACACACACACACACACACACACACACACACACACACACACACACACACACACACACACACACACACACACACACACACACACACACACACACACACACACACGCATACACAAACACTCCCCCTTTCTCAACAAAAAAAGTAATATAATCAAGCTCTCTCTCCCTCCTTTTGCCCTCTGCTCTCCAACCCAACACCCCCTTCCCCACCCCACCCCCGAATTCTAGAGACTGAACTTTAGCCTTTAAACAAAGAACAAAAAGCAAAAACAAAGCAAAGAAAAACTGGCGCTCAGTTACACAGACTGACTTGACAAGCTTTTGGAACTGTGATCTTGTTTTTGGTTTATTCTGCTTTGTTGTTTGGCAGTGTTTTCTGTTCTTCCCCTTCCGTCCCCACTACAGACACTGTTCAGCTGTGGATGTTGACTGAGGTGTGGTGTGGTGAAGTAAGGGTTTGTAGAGTGTTGAGGTGAGGTGTGGTGAGGTGAGGGTTTGTAGAGTGGTGAGGTGAGGTGTGGTGTGGTGAGGTGAGGGTTTGTAGAGTGGTGAGGTGTGGTGTGGTGAGGGTTTGTAGAGTGGTGAGGTGAGGTGAGGTGTGTGGTGAGGTGAGGGTTTGTAGAGAGGTGAGGTGTGTGGTGTGGTGAGGGTTTGTAGAGTGGTGAGGTGAGGTGTGGTGTGGTGAGGTAAGTGTTTGTAGAGTGGTGAGGTGTGGTGAGGTGAGGTGAGGGTTTGTAGAGTGGTGAGGTGAGGTGTGGTGAGGTGAGGGTTTGTCGAGTGGTGAGGTGAGGTGTGGTGAGGTGAGGTGTGGTGAGGTGAGGGTTTGTAGAGTGGTGAGGTGAGGTGTGGTGAGGTGAGGGTTTGTAGAGTGGTGAGGTGAGGTGTGGTGTGGTGAGGTGAGGGTTTGTAGAGTGGTGAGGTGAGGTGAGGGTTTGTAGAGTGGTGAGGTGAGGTGTGGTGTGGTGAGGTGAGGGTTTGTAGAGTGGTGAGGCGAGTGTTTGTAGAGTACTGAGGTGAGGGTATGTAGAGTACTGAGATGAGGTGAGTGTTTGTAGAGTGGTGAGGTGAGGTGAGGCGAGGGTTTGTAGAGTGGTGAGGTGAGGTGTGGTGAGGTGAGGGTTTGTCGAGTGGTGAGGTGAGGTGTGGTGAGGTGAGGTGTGGTGAGGTGAGGGTTTGTAGAGTGGTGAGGTGAGGTGTGGTGAGGTGAGGGTTTGTAGAGTGGTGAGGTGAGGTGTGGTGTGGTGAGGTGAGGGTTTGTAGAGTGGTGAGGTGAGGTGAGGGTTTGTAGAGTGGTGAGGTGAGGTGTGGTGTGGTGAGGTGAGGGTTTGTAGAGTGGTGAGGCGAGTGTTTGTAGAGTACTGAGGTGAGGGTATGTAGAGTACTGAGATGAGGTGAGGGTTTGTAGAGTACTGAGGTGAGGTGAGTGTTTGTGGAGTGGTGAGGTGAGTGTAGAGTACTGAGGTGAGTGTTTGTAGAGTACTGAGGTGAGTGTAGAGTGATGAGGTGAGGGTTTGTAGAGTGAGGTGAGTGTTTGTAGAGTGAGGAGAGGGTTTGTAGAGTACTGAGGTCAGGTGAGTGTTTGTAGAGTGGTGAGGTGAGGTGAGTGTTTGCAGAGTGGTGAGGTGAGGTGAGTGTTTGCAGAGTGGTGAGGTGAGTGTTTGTAGAGTACTGATGTGAGGTGAGTGTTTGTAGAGTGTTTGTAGAGTACTGAGGTGAGGTGAGTGTTTGTAGAGTACTGAGGTGAGGTGAGTGTTAGTAGAGTGGTGAGGTGAGTGTTTGTAGAGTGAGGTGAGGTGTTTGTAGAGTATTGAGGTGAGGTGAGTGTTTGTAGAGTACTGAGGTGAGGTGAGTGTTTGTAGAGTGAGGTGAGGTGAGTGTTTGTAGAGTACTGAGGTCAGGTGAGTGTTTGTAGAGTACTGAGGTCAGGTGAGTCTTTGTAGAGTGAGGTGAGGTGAGTGTTTGTAGAGTGGTGAGGTGAGGTGAGTGTTTGCAGAGTGGTGAGGTGAGGTGAGTGTTTGTAGAGTGGTGAGGTGAGTGTTTGCAGAGTACTGAGGTGAGGTGAGTGTTTGTAGAGTGAGGTGAGGTGAGTGTTTGTAGAGTGGTGAGGTGAGGTGAGGGTTTGTAGAGTACTGAGGTGAGGTGAGGGTTTGTAGAGTGGGGTGAGGTGAGGTGAGTGTTTGTAGAGTACTGAGGTGAGGTGAGTGTTAGTAAAGTACTGAGGTGAGGTGAGGGTTTGTAGAGTACTGAGGTGAGGTGAGGGTTTGTAGAGTGGGGTGAGGTGAGGTGAGTGTTTGTAGAGTGGTGAGGTGAGTGTTTGTAGAGAACTGAGGTGAGGTGAGTGTTTGTAGAGTGAGGTGAGGTGAGTGTTTGTAGAGTGGTGAGGTGAGTGTTTGTAGAGTGGTGAGGTGAGTGTTTGTAGAGTATTGAGGTGAGTGTTTGTAGAGTGGGGTGAGGTGAGGTGAGTGTTTGTAGAGTGGTGAGGTGAGTGTTTGTAGAGTATTGAGGTGAGTGTTTGTAGAGTGAGGTGAGGTGAGTGTTTGTAGAGTGAGGTGAGGTGAGTGTTTGTAGAGTATTGAGGTGAGGTGAGTGTTTGTAGAGTGGGGTGA
Organism: Babylonia areolata; assembly: GCF_041734735.1. Lineage (NCBI taxonomy): Eukaryota > Metazoa > Mollusca > Gastropoda > Neogastropoda > Buccinidae > Babylonia > Babylonia areolata. The sequence goes on from NC_134879.1 coordinate 18,630,642, forward strand.
GGTGAGGTGAGTGTTTGTAGAGTGGTGAGGTGAGTGTTTGTAGAGTATTGAGGTGAGTGTTTGTAGAGTGAGGTGAGGTGAGGGTTTGTAGAGTGGTGAGGTGAGGTGTGGTGTGGTGAGGTGAGGGTTTGTAGAGTGGTGAGGTGAGTGTTTGTAGAGTGAGGTGAGGTGAGGGTTTGTAGACTGGTGAGTTGAGTGTTTGTAGAGTACTGAGGTGAGGTAAGGGTTTGTAGACTGGTGAGGTTAGGTGAGTGTTTGTTGAGTAGTGAGGTGAGTGTTTGTTGAGTAGTGAGGTGACTGTATGTTGAGTGGTGAGGTGAGGGTTTGTAGAATGGTGAGTTGAAGTGATGGTTTGTTGAGTGGTGAGGTGAGGTGAGTGTTTGTTGCGTGGAGAGGTGACGTGAGTGTTTGTAGAGTACTGAGGTGAGGTGAGGGTTTGTAGTATGGTGAGGTGAGTGTTTGAAGAGTGGTTAGGTGAGGCGAGTGTTTGTAGAGTGGTGAGGTGAGGGTTTGTTGAGTGGTGTGGTGAGGTGAGGGTTTGTAGAGTGGTGAGATGAGGTGAGTGTTTGTAGAGTGTTGAGATGAGGTGAGGGTTTGTAGAATGTTAAGATGAGGTGATGGTTTGTAGAGTGTTGAGGTGAGGTGAGGGTTTGTAGAGTGGTGAGGTGATTCTTTGTAGAGTGTTGAGATGGTGATGGTTTGTAAAGTGAGGTGAGGTGATGGTTTGTAGAGTGAGGTGAGGTGATGGTTTGTAGAGTGAGGTGAGGTGAGGGTCTATTAAGTGGTGAGGTGAGACAATGGTCAGTTGAGATGAGGTGATGGTTTGTTGAGTGGTGAGGAGAGGGTTTGTTAATTGTTGAGGTGAAGTGAGGATTTATAGAGTGGTGATGTGCGGTGAGAGTTTGTTGAGTGTTGAGGAGAGGGTTTGTTGAGTGTTGAGGAGAGGGTTTGTAGAGTGTTGAGCTGAGATGAGGGTTTGTAGAGTGGCGTGGTAGGGCTTTATAGAGTGTTGAGGTGAGGTGAGTGTTTGAAGAGCGGGAAATGAGGTAAGGATTTGTCAGTTGAGTGTTGAGGTGAGGGTTCGTAGAGTGTTGAGGTGAGGTGAGGGTTTGTTGACTGATGAGGTGAGGGTTCACTGAGTGGTGAGGTGAGGTGAGGTGGCCCTCCAAACCTCAGTGTCACCGTCATGTGTGGTGCAGCCTGGGGCTTCCGCTGTTTCCGCCATCATTTTTTTTTTTTTTTTTGCTCCACTGACCGTAAAAAGACACACTCCCGATTCTCTGTCTGTCTGACTGACTGTCTGTTTGTCTGTATGCTTGTCTGCCTGTCTGTCTCTCTCTGCATATGTGTGAGTGTGGGCGCGCGTGTGTATTTGTGTGTCGGTGTGCGCGTGAGAGAGTAAGTGTGTGTGTGTGTCGGTTTGAGGAGGAGGAAGAAGATAAAGAAAAAGGAAGAAAAAGAAAGAAGAAGGAAAAGACGCAGTTGAAAAACGAGCAGGAAGCGAATAAGACAATCAGGAGTAAAAAAGATAATGTTCTGTTAAATTGCTGAAAGTTATGTATGAGCCAAGTGAATACAGAAGTACTTAAAACGGAAATTTAGCGACGAATTTTCAGTTTGAGAAATAGTACTGATTATGAAGGAAACTTTAAAGGACTGTTGAAAAAGAACCAGTTAGAAAATGACTGAGCCATTCTGAGTCTGGTAATATCTCCGCCTTATTTTTTGGAATCCGTTTGATAATCTCAGCAGTCGTTCAAAAGCATGTATGCACTGCGACATTTCGTTTTCTCCCTTCCATTTCTGTTTCTCTTCTTTCCTATTCTTCGTTTGTCCTCCTGCTTTCAAGAGAGAATGCTTTAGAATTTTTCCCCCCCATTACTTTCGCCAATTTTTCTCCCTCTAGAATTTTAGACTATTTTTTCCCCCGTTCATGGCTTCCTGTGTCTCTTTGTCTTCTGTTGCGTTCGTTGTTTGCAAGTTCCACCTTCACTCGCATATCTGAGAGTGAGCTTTTATGTGTATCCCTCCCTCCCTCTTTTTTTTTATTTATTTTATTTATTTTATTTATTTTTTTACCCCGCCATGTAGGCAGCTGTACTGGGCTTTCTGGTATGCGCGTTCTGGGAATGTTAATGTTTCTTTACCCCAACAAGTACTGGCATTGATAACGAAATCTCACCTGTCGCGTGCGTATCTCAACTTCTGCCTGTGTATACACCCAGGAAAGGGATTAAAGTACTGGCAGATTTGCACATACTTTGACCTGGGAGATCGGAAAGAACTCAACCTTCAACCAACCAGTCCTGACGCTAAAACGGGATCTAGCCCAGCACCCTTAGATTGATAGTGACTCTAGCCATTTTGCTATTGCGCCCGTCGATTATTTATTTATTCATTTATTTGTTTGGGTTTTTTATTAATATTTTTTTTGTCCTAAACTGGCCTCTGCAATCGGATGGGTTATGAGCTAGAAAAATGTAAACAAAGAAAGAAAGAAATAGATCAAAATTTTATAGTATTCACCCTTTGTTTGTTTGTTTGTATTTGTCCTCGTTCAGTATTCTTCACACCCTTTGACCTTCCATTCGTTTGTTTTACCAGCACCCTCCTTTCACAGCTTTTCTGTCTTGTTCTGATTTTCAGCATGCCCTTGTACACAGTTTTGAAACAATGAAAACAAAATTGTTTGGTAGGGGCTTTACAACACGAACAAAAAACAAAACAAAAAACCCATAAGAATGAAGTAGTAATAAAAGAATGAATAAATAAATAAACGCTTGGAACAGAACGAAACATTGTCTCTGCTTTCTTTTATCAATAACATATGCGAGAAGAAAACTTCTGGGTTTGGGTTACTGAATCAGGTGTGATGGTGTTGGCTGATGAATGGTGATGGCGTCGATGAGGATGATGATGATGCTTGTTATAGAAACCAACTAGCCTCCTCCCAGAACAGGTTATGTTGATAATGACAGGTATATAGGTGAAGAGGCAGGCAGGTGGGGAAAGAGAAGGTGGTGGGAAGACCATTTCGAGGTCGGTTTACGTCTCCCTTGGAAGTGGAATGCGCAAGCCGATGGTACCGAGACCCCCTAACGACAGCACACTTGAGAGCTATATGGGAACGGAGCCAGGCCCCAAGACTGAGATTAAGCACCAGCAGACCTGCTGAATACAGTGAAGGAGGAGGTGGAGGAGTGGTGATGGTGGGGTGGTGGAAAGTTGGTGTGTGGAGGAGGGCAGTGGTGAGTCGGGAGAGAGGGGGAGAGGAGGGTGTGGTGGTGGGTATTTGGATCGATTCCTTCTGTGGTGGTGGTGGTGGTGGTGGTGTGTGTGTGTGTGCGTGCGTGCGTGCGTGCATGTGTGTGTGTGTGTGTGTGTGTGTGTGTGTGTGTGTGTGTGTGTGCGCGCGCGTGTGTGTATGTGTGTGCCTGCCTGCGCGCCACAGTGTGTGTGTGTGTGTGTGTGTGTGTGTGTTTGTGCCTGCCTGCCTGCCTGCGCGACACAGTGTGTGTGTGTGCGTGTGCGTGCGTGCGCACACACACACATTTGTGCATGCGTGTATGTGTTGTATTACTTGCGAGCTTTGTGAAAGTGTTTGTATGCTCAATGTTTGTGGACACTGTTGAGAGGACAAGGGTCGGGGAGAAAGAGATGCATAGAAAGACAGACAGGTGGGGAACAAAGACGCGATCTTTGCCCCCGTGATCTTTTTTTTTCTTTTTTTTTTTCCTTTCCTTTCCTTTTTGTTTTGTTTCTTTTTAACCGACACTTACCTGGGTGGAGTCGAAAACATTCCTGCGCCCCCCGCCCCCACCCCCCTTCACCACCCTCCCTCAACTTCAGTCAGCGCAGTCCTATACTCTGTATTTCTTTTCTTCCAGAAGATATGGGGGTGGGGGGATGGGGGTGGGGGAAAACAACCACCACCTACCTACCTTTTGGAGTATTTCCAAGGCAATAATACAAATGGACCGTAAGTTCTTCCGCAAAAAAAAAATCTATGAGCACCCCGGATTCAGCATTCAGCCAGCCAGCCGTCCCGGTGTGGGTGCTGGGTGTGTGGTTGTGGCATCTTGACGATGATGTTAACATCTCGTTTGGGTGTCTGGGGAAGCTCGGGGTCACGTTCCTCCCAGCCATTGGGGATGGTTTGTTTTGCGCGACGACAAAGAGTTATGTAGGTGATGTACCTGTGCACCGTGAGACACTGCCTGGCTGACTGACTGACTGACTGCGGGAGTGAGTGAGGGAGTGATTGACTGCTTGCTGAGTTACGTGTTGCTTTTTTTTTTTTCCTCAGCTCCCAAACGCACGCCCTCACATCATCATATTATGTTGTACTGTTTTACACCGATATATGTTTAGTGATGATGATGTTGATGATAATTATAATAATGATAATGATTTTTTAATCAATAATGATAATGATAAGAAGAAATGACCATCATGATGATCATGATAACGATATGTACAGTTGCACACCCATACATTCATATTCACATATACACACCCGCAAAAACGCACGGACGCATGCGCGCGCGCGCACACGCACACACACACACACACACACACACACACACACACACACACACACACACACACACACACACACACACACACACACACACACACACACACTTTATCAGCTTCACCCCACACAATACAAAGTTTACTGTTACACACACACATCACACTTTTCAGCCCATCTCCCCACATAATATAATGCTCTACAGTAAAACAAACACTTTTCACACCCGTATCTGCATATTATGCTGTATTTCCCTCACACAGACACGCGCACATACATACGCACGCGCGTGCGCGGTCGTGTGTGTGTGTGTGTGTGTGTTTGTGTTTGTGTCTAGGATCTGCGTACATTTCTCCTGTCTTATTAATTTGCCACTTCTGAAGAAAGGAGATGGTGGTTTGTTATTTATTTATTTATTTTTGTTGTTGTTAAAGCCTTACCGTTTTTTTGTTTGTTTTTTTTGTTTTTTGTTTTTTGTTGTTTTTTTTGCTGTCCCATCATCTGCACCGTTTCAGTGGCATTACTCCCACGCCGCTCATTTAAATTCCCCCATACACGGCCACACCCGGGTTCGTCCGTCGCAGTTCCAGCGTCGGCAGTCCACAGGGAATCATCGATGTTAGGTCGCCAGGAGGCCACACACCAGAGGAGACCCTGCACTGCTGCTGAGTCACTTCGGTGGTGTTCAGTGGTGCCTGTTCTGTTTTAACGTACTTAGGACACCACCTACTAAGCCCCATACTAACGACAATAATGGTTTAATCGTGGAGCCAGACTGAGTGAGCGTCCCTCTCAGAGTGGAGACCGCCACCACGCCCCTCAAACAACAGCCCCCCATGAATTTGCCGCCACTGACGACATTGACAGGACTCACCCCAAGCACGGAAGTGGAGGGGTATCGAAACTGAGGTCACCATGAGAGCAGGGCATGAAAGGCCACAGACTTTGAGACTATTTTGTTTATATTGATGACGATGAAGGAGGAGGATGGTGATGATGATGACGATGTTGCTATGGAGGCCCATTTTGGTTTGGGACTGCATGACAAGGCTGTACTCTACGCTTCCTGTCATAATGATATCCCGGCGTTAACCAGGCCCGAGAGATACAGACACTTGCAGTGTTTGTCAGCCTTACCGTAATTTTGTGAATGCGCGCAATGATACTTCAGGAATTTCGTGTGTGTGTGTGGTATGCGCGCGTGCGCGTGTATATGCGCGAGTGTGCGAGTGTGCATGTGTGTGTGATTGTGTGTATGTGCGTGTGTGTGCGTTTATGATGGTATTAAATTGAAAGAAAAAAAGGGTTTGTTAAACTGGAAAAAAAGGGGTTTTCCTTTCGTGAATTATGTCCTCCTTTATATCCTTCAACTCAGACCTACGTTTCCATCCCCCATTGTTTCATTATACACTTCTCCGTCTGTGTGGCTGTCTCTGGCTGTCTGTCGGTCTGTCTGTCTCTCCCTCCCTCCCTCCCTCCTTCCGCCTTTTATATCTCATAAATTCAATAGGTTAAAGAAAAAAGAAATGCACATTGAAGACAAACACCCGCGCGTTGCAAGTGCGAGTGGGGGCCTGGCTCCAGTTTTATTCCCCTGCGGCTCATGCAGAGACAGTGTCGTACTACCCGGGGTGGATTAATACTGATGGATATACCCGGCCCCAGACACCCGGGTTTTTTTCCGGAGTAACTCTGACACCCAGCCGTGACAAGCTGGCGGGCGACATGATCCGCACGATAAAAGCAAGTGGAACGGCAACACCGTGAGCGGTGGTTTAGAGGATCAAACACTGCAAGGAGGAGAACAAGGTGCGGTTTGGGATTGGATTGGACTGAGTGGAACGTTCCCGGCATACACGCACAACCATGGCCCCCGAAAAGAGGGCATGTCTGTGTAGATGGCTGGTTATATAGATTTAAGTGTCTGGGTTTGTTCCAATGTACCTTTTATTTACCTGTGTGCTAGCTGAATCGGTAGCGTAAGCAGCACTGACTTGATGTTGTGTACCTTGTGAATGGAGTTACCACTCTTTACTATTTGTTAATCATTTCATCTCCTGACCTCATTGTTAATTTCATTATATATATATATATATATATATATATATATATATATATATATATATATATATATATATGTATATATATATATATATATATATATATATATATATATATATATATATAAAATACGGGGGTCATGCACGTTAGCAAAAGCGCACATCGTAGATTATACGAGTTAGCGTTTGCGGTGCAGCCCACGAACATAGAAGACGAAAAAGAAGACTGGATTTTGATAGGGGTTAATACTGGGTTTTATCAGTCATTCGTTTCTTGGTTCATAAGTCATTCATTACTCTAATCGTGTTTCCTCATCTTCCGAACCTTTCCAGTGAGTCACACCCTTCATTTCAGCTTTCCAAGTACACAGATACACCCAGATTTGATTTACGGGAGTGAAAATTCACAGACTTCGGTACAGTTTTTTGCAGACTTAGAGAAAGTCTTCTCCTTTCAGAGACCCCAAAATTAATGATGTCAGTAGCGGTGAAGCGCTGTCATCGTCACCTTTTTTTTTTTTTTTTTTTGTTGTTGTTGTTTTTGTCGTTCGTACAAAGAGTTAACTTCTCCAGGAAAGGGAGACAACATGATAGTATTTGAAGATTCGGTAGGTGTTGGTCTTTCTACACCGGTGATAGAGCACGTGTTGAGGGAGTGCATTGATCAGCTGGTTCTCCACACGGATGATGGATCACGTGGAGACATTTAGAGCATCCGCTGGTTCTTCAGCACAGCGACAGATTTCTTTTGAGCATCAGTGCCTCACATGGTTCTCTCTTAAGCATGCAAGAGGCATGATGCCTAGGTGTCATAGAAAGCATGGGTGCTGATTGGCAACGTTTAGAATAGTAGACCTCGTAGCATCAAGAAAAACAATTGTCAGTATACATGACTGAAAACCTCCACGGAAGGAAAAGTGACAACGCCAAAGCTAAACAGACAACATGGTGGCGTCCACCCAAACTAAAGGGGAACCAACCAAAACGGAACACTGATGTCTGTGTTGTGACGGGACAGAACCAGCCAGACTGGGACAGGAGTAGGGGGTGCCGAGAGGGGGTTTGGAGAGGGGGGGGGGGGGGGGGGCGAGGGAAGGGGGGGTGGGGACGGCGAGAGGTAGGAAGGGATAGGGGGAGGAGGTGGGGGGAGACACGGTTCCAAAGGCCTCCACAGCCCGGTGGGGTGTCTGCCCACGCGGTCGAGGAACTGGAAAGTTAAGCGGGTGGAAAGCCGATACACGACTAACAGCAGACTGGCCTACCCGGTTGGGTTGTGCCCGGTTCTGGCACAAGGCCAAGAGTGATGGCTGTCTGGAACGGTTGATCAGCTCCCTGATGGGATTGTCTTCGGCCTTGACTCCCGGCTCTGCCCTGCCTGCCGTTCAGCCACAAAGAGATCGATGCGCGCCACTTGTCGGGGTGGAACTACAAGTGTGTGTGTGTGTGTGTGTGTCTGTGTGTGTGTGTGTGTGTGTGTGTGTGTGAAAGATTTTGTGCGGGTGGTTGTGGAGGAAGGTAGAACTTATGTGTGTGTGTGTGGAGGGTGGTTGGGGAGGGAAGGGGTTGTTGTGTCTGGCTGGGTTGAAAGAACACTGAATGGTTTATCGATCCTGCCTGCCTATTCTACATCAAAGAACCGAAAGAAGCCGAAACAGCTGAAACGCATTGGGGGTGTCAGAGCGCGCGCGCGCGCGCACACACACACACACACACACACACACACACACACACACACACACACACACACACACAGCTCACAGTTATTATTTCAAGTTACATGTATTATGTTTAAGATGCAAAACCAAATGCGCTGTGAGATATTTCTTGTTGTTACGAAAGAAACTACGCTTCTCAAATGGCTTTAATGATAAAGATTTCAAGTCCATCGACACTGGTTGCATTGCACTGTATTACTTTTTGTCACAACATACATTTCTGTGTGAAATTCGGAGCACGTCGCCACAGTGCAGTCACACCCCTTTCTTCTCCCTTTCTCTGCCTGCATCAGTGTATTCTTTCTACAAAGAAAAGTTCTCAGAGGCAATCCTTTTGTTGCCATGGGTTCTTTGACGTGCTGGGTTTATCGTCTCATCCGAATGACTAGCTCCCAGACCACCTCTCAAGGTCAAGTGGAGAGGATGAGGTGGTGGGAACCCCGTACGTGGGACCGGAACTTTTGGATGACCCGATTTTTCTTCTGCTTCCATGGGAAAAACAAATAAAACTGCACCCAGGAAAAAATACCAAAAAAAGGGGTGGCGCTGGACGGGCGCAATAGCCGAGTGGTTAAAGCTTTGGACTGTCAATCTGAGGGTCCCGGGTTCGAATCACGGTGACGGCGCCTGGTGGGTAAAGGGTGGAGAATTTTACGATCTCCCAGGTCGACATATGTTCAGACCTGCTAGTGCCTGAACCCCCTTCGTGTGTATATGCAAGCAGAAGATCAAATACGCACGTTAAAGATCCTGTAATCCATGTCAGCGTTCGGTGGGTTATGGAAACAAGAACATACCCAGCATGCACACCCCCGAAAACGGAGTATGGCTGCCTACATGGCGGGGTAAAAACGGTCATACACGTAAAAGCCCACTCGTGTGCATACGAGTGAACGCAGAAAAAGAAGAAGGGTGGCGCTGTAGTATAGCGACGCGCTCTCCCTGGGGAGAGCAGCCCGAATTTCACACAGAGAAATCTGTTGTGATAAAAAGAAATATAAATACAAATATCTTGTGATCACTTCAAAATGAACATAGCTAGCTTCAACCTTGAGGTAAAGCTAAAGCCGCCTCTCTCCATTGGTTCTTTTTTCAGCTTTTGAAAGAAAAAAAAAAGAAAAAAAGCAATATTATAATTATAAAGGGAATAAAGGAAGGAAGTAAGAAATGATGTATTCCATCCTCTGCCCCTTTCTCTTTATACACTGCTTGTGTCACAGACTTCACCGGGTTTGATTTGTGTGGCCGAAGTGAAATAATGAAGTGATTCTTATTCTCCTTAAGGAAGTGTGTCTTCACAAGTGACTGAGAACGTTGATGTTTTTTACTTTTTGCATTCGTTATCAGTTGTTTCGCTTGTCAGTTTAACGACTTCTCTTTTACGAAGTCCTTTAAGTAATTTCCTGTAATTGTATTTAGATTTTGTTGTTCTTTTTTTAAAATTTCACCCTCATTTCACCCTCGTTTGCCCTGTTTCCCCAAGCCTTCCATTCATTCACATCTCCCACCCCTTTTAACCGATAATACTCAAATGTATTCATAAATACTTTCACAAAATGTCTTCAATCACCGATATGTGTGACGGGACATTAAACAAAATTCCTCCTCCTTAAGTAAATCGATACTTTGAAATCGATTTAGATTTTACTTTGACAGTACAAGGCGTTAATGAATTGGGTTTTTTTTTATGTTATGTTCAATACCTTTGAACTGATATAAACTTTACGTGGAATGAGCGAGACGTGGGTGAATTAGTCTTTCCAACGTTGTTTTATCTGGCCTTTTATTTTTAACATCATTTTTGGTTTTAGGCTGCTGTTAAGATATGATGATGTATGTATACCATGCTTCTCTTTCAGGGAATATGATTTTGTGTGAAGCCATCATGTATGTGTAATATATGTTGCATGGTCTTGTAAGTGTTTGAACATGCCATTGGGAAGAAGACAGAATAAAAACATGAGGAAGAAAAAAGAAAAGAAAAGACAACAGAAAGGAGAAAAATGATGATGGAAGGAACAAAAAAAAAAAGACCAAGAGATAAAAAAGACGAAACAAAAAAAAAAAAAAAGACAAAAAAAGAAAGAAAAAAAGACACAAAAAAAGAACCTTCCAGGGATGCTGAAACTGTCCTGATCATTTGCAGAACTTTTAGGCATCCACTGATTTCTCCTAAAAAAAAAGAAAAAAAAAAAAGAAAAAAAAGATCTGAGTATTCAGCCGAGAAACGGCTCCTTTGTTGGTCGGTTGGGCTGGAAGCAGCATGATTTGATTTGACTGATTCTGACAGAAAGGAAGAAACAGACAAACAACGAAATAAACTCGAAATGGTTTACTGGTTTAGCCTTGTTTGCCCGTGGTACATTATGAAGAACAGCACTAGTGTGTGACAAGCACAAAATCAACAAACAATTTTAAGCGTGTTGAAATAAAAGACGCGTATCATAGCAAACAACAAAACAAAGAATTTAAGTGTGTTGAAACAGAAGACACGTATCATAGCAAACAAAGAAACAAACCAAAAAAAACAACAACAAAAAAACAAAAACAAAAACAAACTAGGGTTGTTGTTGATCCTATAACAGGCAGAACAGAACAAAGAAGGGAAGGAGTGGAAGAATCACGAGTGATTATTTTAAGGGAGAACAGGACACCGGCGAAATATGTCAACGATGCTAATAATAATGATGACCGACACCTTTTTCTCTTTTGTTTTTCCCCTTTCTTCTTTTTTTTTTATGAATAACGAGGACGATATCGTGTCGACGAGAAATGTTAGTTACTCTTATTTACGGACATCTGTTCTATGATACTAGCCACCAAAGACTTTTTGCCTGGCCACACATACTTCGGTGACACGACGGAACTGAACTGGTAACCAAAGCTGACCCGTCATGTGGGTTGGTTGATCCGGGTATCAACCCAGATGTCTGGCTGAAACCTAGCCACGACACAAGTAGATCAATATCCGGTGACTTGCACGTTTTCCTTTTGTCTCAGTTTCTTTCACCAGAGACAAAAGAGAGAGAGAGAGAGAGAAGAGAGAGAGAGAGAAGGGGGGGGGGGGGAGAAAATGTGAATCATTTACATTGACCATTTCGGTGAAAGTCTTTCTTTCTTCTGTCTGTCTGGTGGTCGGTGTGTGAGATGGAAAGGGATATGTATACCTGTGTGTGTGTGTGTGTGTGTGTGTGTGTGTGTGTGTGTGTGTGTGTGTGTGTGTGTGTGCTTGCGCATGTTGTAGGCACTTGAGCATGCATGCGTGTGTAGCTCTGAAAAACAACCGCTACAGTTTTGTTTAGATTTTTGTTGTTGTTGCTTATTCATCCATCCATGCATACTTATTAGTGATTCAGTTGTCAGTAATTATTTTAGGTGTAGATTGTGTGCGTGCGTGCGTGTGTGTGATTATGATTATGGAAGAGAGAGAGAGTGAGAGAGAGAGAGAGAGAGAGTGTGTGTGTGTGTGTGTGTGTGTGTGTGTGTGTGTGTGCGTGTGTGTGTGTGTGTGTGTGTGTGTGTGTGTGTGTGTGCGTGCGTGCGCGCGTGCGTGCCTGTCAGGAATTCCGCGAGCATAAAGGTATGGACGAGGTGTGAAAAGTTGTTGAAGGACGGCCGACAAGTAATAAAAAGATGCGTATCATGACGGCGTTGCCGTTTCGGGACTGATATGAATCCATGTCAGGACCACACAGAATCACGGGGATAATGAGAGAGGAGGGGTGGGGAGGAGTAAACCGAAGGGGAGAGGCGGGAGGGAAGTGGAGAGGTGGTGGTGGACAGATGCCAGTCTGTAGAATTTCTTTCGGGTAGTCAGTGGTATTCATCATCATCGCCATGTTTTTTTTGTTTTGTTTTGCTTTTATTTTTTGTTTTGTTTTGCTTTTTTTTATGTGCGCCAAGTGCATGCTGAACACCGGACCTAAGTTTATCGTTTCATCCAAAAGAAAAGCACCCAGACTGCTTGTCAGGGTCAAATGGTGGAGGAGGCAAAAAAAAAAAAAAAAAAAAAAAAGTCTGTCTGTCTCTGTATCTCTCTCCTTGGTGAAATAAGATTTCGTTTATCTCTCCTCTCTCTCTCCCACTGTCTCTTTTTCTCCCCCTCCACCCAGATGAAATATGTTCCTCCTTTCCTCCCCTCCTCTTTATCTCTTACCATACCTGCTATGATGATATCCTCCCTTTCTTTTCACCCCCTCCCCACACACCCTGTTTCCCTCTTTTCCTCTCTCTCTTCCCCTTATCTCTCTATCACTGACTGCTGTTACTGAATAAAATAAATATTCATGTTGACAGTTTTCCAGGCCCATGTCAGTGACAGCTAACTCATCGGTCATACACGCATGCGCACGCGCACACACACACACACACAAACGCGCGCGCGCGCGCACGCATACACGTAAAACGATCAATCCTGCTCAAACGACCTTAACCTCTGTAGTTCTTTGTGCGTTTTCGTTTCGTCACACACACACACACACACACACACACACACACACACACACACACACACACACACACACACACACACACACACACACACACACGATCAATTCTGCTCAAACAACCCTAACCCCCATCGTTGTTTCGTCGTCGTCTTGTCAAGCGTATCGGGTGGCAAGTGTCGTGTGTATAGTCTTACACGTCAAAAACACAACCTGGGTTTTCATGTGACAGCCGGTCTGTTAATTCTCCTGCTTCAGGTATGGGAGAGAGAGGGGGTAGGAGGACGGGGTTCAGGAGGATGAAGGGTGTGGATGGGGAATGGGTGAGTGTGTTGTGGGGAGGGGAGGGGGAGCAGAGGTTGGATGATTTGGGGGGAGGACTGGGAAGGAGTGTAGTAATAGTAAGGGAAACCTGTTGCGAACCTCACTTCAAGGGACTCGACTCGGGTTTTTCTTCTTCCTTTTCTTTCCTTCTTTCTTTCGTACTTTTTTCTCTCTCTCTTTCTTTCTTTAGTTCTTTCGTTCGTTCGTACTTCTTCTACTTCTTCCTCCTCTTCTGCGTATACTTTTCTAATTTTTTTAAATTGTTAGATGGAGGGGGTTTTTTTCAGTTTTTTCCTCTCTCTCTGTTTTCTACATAGACCCAATAAGGCTTCTGAGTTCGAACTCCAGAGTTCAGGCTGCAATACCGCACTCAGAAGTGTGTTTTGGTAACACCTGTTTTTTTCTGTATAGACGCTGACCCTGCCCAGAAAATGCACTCCATTCGTTTGTCCTGTTTCCCACCAGCATGTTAGAACAACATCCAAAACTCCATCCTTTTGCCCGGTTTTCCACCAGCATGTTAGAATAGCATCCAGCACTGATACTTTTGCCCGGTTTTCCACCAGCATGTTAGAACAACATCCAGCACTGATCCTTTTGTCCTGTTTTCCACAGCATGTTAGAATAACATCCAGCACTCCATCCTTTTGTCCTGTTTTCCACAGCATGTTAGAATAACATCCAGCACTGATCCTTTTGTCCTGTTTTCCACAGCATGTTAGAATAACATCCAGCACTCCATCCTTTTGTCCTGTTTTCCACAGCATGTTAGAATAGCATCCAGCACTGATCCTTTTGTCCTGTTTTCCACAGCATGTTAGAATAACATCCAGCACTCCATCCTTTTGTCCTGTTTTCCACAGCATGTTAGAATAACACCCAGCAATCCATCCTTTTGTCCTGTTTTCCACCAGCATGTTAGAAAAAACACCCAGCCGCTCAACCCCGTGCAACAACGAAACCTCCACAAAACCGACACCCCAGCCGTGGATATCTTGACCTTTATGGCGCTAGCCATCACACAACTGATCGATAAGCTCACCTCTACCTGTGCTGTCTTGCGCCTCATGACTCACCTTGTGGCAACACCCCTGAGATGGCCTTAGTGGTCGGCGAGGCTCTAAGCACCATAATTTGATTTGATTTCCTGGAGGATTGTCTCACCAGTATGATCTTTATGCTCCAGCGTGCGTACAGTTCGATCTTCTCCTGTCTGCACACGTGAAGGAGGCTCAATGATGACCTCCGTATTAATGGAGAGCGCTTTGAGGAGGGATTTTGTTTGATGGCCAGTCACACACACTGGTGATCTGAAAAATTGTTAAACGTATTACTTTTCAGATATGAATGGTTTTCGTTCAAAAAGTTGGAGAGGAGAAGAGAGCTGAATGGTGAGTTTGTAAAAACAAGACAGATTGAGTGTAGAATGAGTTGGATGAAAGTGCCATACGAAAACATCATCATCATCATGATCATCATCATCGTGGTTGTTACTGTAGATGCAATGCACTAACCACCTGGGTATTGCGCCCAAGGGTAAACAGCTCTTGCTGTTGAACACCCCTTTGCGTTCATCGATTGTGCTTGATGGGGGTGGAGTGGGGGTATTGGAGGCTTGGTTTTGTTTTGTCCACACTGCAGTAGTTCACCCTTCGAGAGAAAAAAAAAGAGAATAAATAGAGAGAGGGGAGGGAAGTGGGACGCTGGGGGGCGACATTCCTCTCGCTCGTAATTTTATTTGCCAATGATTTCCGAGTTTTAGTTCAGTTTCAAAGAGGTGTTTAAGAGTGCGGACTGATCGATAAACCACAAAATAAAAAAGGGGATGGGGACGGATACCTGACACGCATAATCCCAACGTGCTGCGCAGGCTTTGAGAGCCCAATGTAGGTATTCATTAAACGTGTAAAATATTAACATAAAATGAACTAACACAATAAATAAGCAAAGTGTGATAGTAAATGTCCGTTGATATAAAGTGGAATAACATAAACAAAGATCAAAAACTAAAAGTACTCAGGTAAGATATGGGCGAGAGAAGGCCCAAAGCTGCATGTCAGATTCAACAGTTGGTCACTGACCAAACGACAGACGAGTATGCAGTTGAGGGAAAACTACAATGTAGTTTTGGAAAACAGGCGGGTGTGGGTTAGAGACTTAAAAGCCAGCACGGGAAAAGGCTGTGATTATCCTGGTGACGAGGAAACCCGCGTGAGAGAAGCCTTCCCACCAGCAATTATCGATCCTTGGAACAGAAAAGGGGAGTTCCTGAACATGAGTGTTTCGCGGTTAAGTAACAGCTGCAAAAACACGGTGGTGGTAGTGGTGGTGGTGGTGACTGTTAATTTCTGTGCTGCCTCCCACGTTGTTTTCTCTGTACGTGGCTTACCCTAATTCTTTATATGAGGGGCACTGCATGTGTGTGTGTGTGTGTGTGCATGTGTGTGTGTGTGTGTTTTTTTCTGTTTTTTCTCTTCTTCCCAACCTTTTTTTTGGTGTGTGTGTGGGGGGGGGGGGGGGGTTGTGCAAGGTGGTGTTTGTCCAGAGGGTTAGGGAGGGCAGACTGGATATGAAAGGTCTCTCAACCTTAAAGCAGTCGATAGATTTTTTTTTTAAAGAAGGTAGAAACAAGTTTGAAACAACATTAGTAGTACTATGAAAACACACGCACAGCAACAGCTGTTGTGTCACGTACTGCGACATGCTCAGGGCGATCAAGTGCCCGTGCAGCACGGAACGCCATCTGAGGACTTCATTGAAAGTTTGAAAATCTATCACCCCATCCTTGGTCTCACTCTCACTGAAGAAAAGATATTTTTATCAGCATGGTAATACTGACAGAAGTTTCATCATCACTGTAGAAATGATATTTGTATCAGCCTGGTAATACTGACACAGGTCTCACCCTGATTGAAGGAAAGATATTTGTATCAGCCTGATAATACTGACAGAAGTCTCACCCTCATGAAGAAAAGATATTTGTATTAGCCTGGTAATACTAACAGAAGTCTCACCCTCACTGAAGAAAAGATATTTGTATCAGCTTGGTGATAGTGATGATGATGATGGCTGGTTCTTCGCTTGCGAAGATCAGTGGGAAGTTCCCGCCAGGGATGGGCGGCATGCCTTTTGATGACTAATTAGTCCAATCCGTGATCTGCAGAGTCTGTGGCATTGTGGGCAGGTGTAGATCCGGCCTGCGTTGCTGGGCTGCGGACCTGGGTCTTTCCTTCTCTTTCTTTTCTCCTGGATGTTCAGTCGTCTGGTTTCCTCAAAGTGTTGGGTTCCCCTGAGCGTTGAAGATCTCCAGCTATCTCTGTTTGATGCTGACTGCTCCCATGTCTTGGGGTTGATGTCCGCTTGGTATAGTTGCTTCTTCAGTTGGTCCTTGAATCTTTTCTGTGGTGCGCCTGTATTGCGTTTGCCTTGGACCAACTCCCCATAGAATACTGTTTTCAGCATGCGAGTGTCAGGCACCCGGGTGATGTGTCCTGCCCAGCGAAGTTGTTTTAGCATGAGCATTGACTCGATGTTTTGCAGTTGAGCTCTTTCTAGGACTTCTATGTTCGTTGTGTAGTCCTTCCATTTGATGCCCATGATAGACCGAAGGCATCTCTGAAAGATATTTGTATCAGCTTGGTGATACTGACAGAAGTCTCACCCACATGAAGAAAAGATATTTGTATCAGCCTGGTAATACCGACAGAAGTCTCACCCCCACTGAAGAAAAGATATTTGTATCAGCCTGGTAATACTGACAGAGGACCATTCAAGCACTCTTTTTCTTTTATACATACAATAGAAAGAAAAACCAAACAAAGGCAATCACATAAAGAAAAGAAAAAGTAACCACACAACGAAATGAAACGAAAAGAAAGCAAACAAACAGATAGAAACCGAACATCACAAACAAATTCCAGTTACAAAACAATGTACAGAAACTTCCACACATGACATCAAAGAACACCGAGGGGAGGGGGAAGTTTGTCATTATAAGGTTACCTGTGGTCATCATAACCATTGTCTGATTGTCTGCAACCAAACAAGAGCATTATGGACTTTTTATGAGTTAAAGAATCATCGAGACTTCAGTCGACGTTTTGGCATGGCGGGTTGCGAAATAGGGGAATGCAGTTGGAGGGGGTGGTGTTGGTATCAATGTTCTTTTCGCGATAAATGCTGTGTGCAATTCAGTTCCCAAACAATGCATATTGATTATTGAGAAACTAATGCTGGTTAATTGATTTACTCTTTGGTTGGAGATAGATAATGTATCATCACGTCTGGCTTTGAATGCACTCGGTGTATGCTGTAGTAACCCTTTGGTTCAATTACTCTTCTGTATTAGAGCCCAAGAGAAACAGCGTGCCTCCAAAGATCTGTAGGGAAGGACACATGCAGAACTGTGTGGTTCGTCCGTCGGGATCGACGAGGACCATCTAGTCATCCTGGGGGTGGGTGGGTTGGGCTCTGTGGGTGCACAGATGACTGGTCAGGTCAATCCGCGCCCGGAAGGTTCTGACGCAGTGTGGACAGGGGATGGTGGCGGTTGTCGGGGACTTGCTGGCACTGCTTTTCCTGGCCTGTCTGCGTTGCTCTGCTGCAGCGATTCTGTTGGCCTCACAGGATTTGGCGCCTTTGTGGACAGCTGAACGCCACTTTGGTCTGTCCATTGCGTTTAGCTCCCATGTGTCGTGGCTGATGTTGAAGGCCTTCAGAGAAGCTCTCAGAGTGTCTTTGAAGCGCTTCTTTTGGCCTCCATGGGAGCGCTTGCCATGTTGGAGTTCGCCGTACAGCAGTTTCTTGGGGAGCCCGTGGTCTGGCATGCGAGCTACATGGCCTGCCCAGCGCAGCTGGGCCTGCATCAAGATGGTGTGGATGCTGAGCATGTTTGCACGAGTGAGCACCTCTGTGTCAGAGATCTTCTCTTGCCAATTTATGCCGAGAAGTTTTCTGAGGCTGGTGGTGTGGAAGTGGTTCAGCTTTTTGGCGTGGCGTTTGTAGACCGTCCATGATTCACATCCATAGAGCAGTGTGGTGATAACTATGGCCTTGTATACTTTGAGCTTCGTCTCCAGGGTGATGCCTCTCCTGTTCCAAACGTTCTTATGGAGTCTGCCGAAGGCAGCGCTGGCTTTGGCGAGTCTGGCATTCACCTCGTCGTCGATGACAACTGTGCGAGAGAGTGCAGCCCAGGTATGTGAACTTGTCCACCGCATTCAGTCGTTGCCCGTTGATGAAGATGTTTGGTTCAACGTAAGGCTTTCCTGGAACTGGCTGGTGCATCATCTCAGTCTTCTTTGTGCTGATTGTGAGGCCAAAGTTGTCACAGGCAGCAGAGAACTTGTCGACGCTGTGTTGAATGTCAGCTTCGGAGGAGGCAGCATTGAGAGCGCAGTCATCAGCAAACAGGAAGTCGTTGGCGGTGTCCTCACCTTGGTTTTTGCTTGAAGCCTCCTGAGGTTGAAGAGTGAGCCATCTGTGCGGTACCTGATGCCAATGCCTACGTCAGCGTCTCTGAAGGCATCTGTCAGCATGGCTGAAAACATGAGACTGAACAGGGTGGGGGCAAGAACACACCCTTGCTTGACTCCGTTGGAGACAGGGAATGGTTCTGAAGTCTCTCCGTTGTCTTGGACTCGGGCCAGCATCCCATCGTGTAGTTGCCGTATGATGGTGATGAACTTTCTGGGACATCCGTACTTCGTCATGATTCTCCAAAGGCCATCTCTGCTAACAGTATCGAAGGCCTTGGTCAGATCGACATAGGTGGAGTAAAGGTCGGCGTTCTGTTCCTGACACTTCTACTGGAGCTGCCTGGCTGCAAACACCATGTCGATAGTCCCGCGTTCTTTCCGGAAGCCACACTGGCTCTCTGGTAGGAGACCTTGCTCAAGGTGCGCTATGAGACGGTTGAGATTCTGGCCAGAGTCTTGCCTGCGACGGACAGCAGGGATATTCCACGATGGTTGTCACAGGCCTGACGATTTCCTTTGCGCTTGTACAGGTGTATGATGGAAGCGTTTTTGAAGTCCTGTGGAACTGCCTCATGCTGCCAGATGAGCTGGAATAGCTGACGAAGCTTCGCAATCAGCGCCATACCGCCTTCTTTGTAGACCTCAGCTGGAATGGAGTCTGAGCCAGGGGCTTTGCCATTGGATAGCAGACGGATAGCTTTCTGGGTCTCCTCCAAAGTTGGAATGCCATCCAACGACTCACTGACTGGCACCTGGGGGAGTCGGTCGATGGCTTCATCATTGATGGTGGAAGGGCGGTTCAGTACGCTGTCAAAGTGTTCAGCCCATCTCTCAAGGATCCCGTCCTTGTCAGTGATTAGGGTAGAACCATCAGCACTGAGGAGTGGAGTAGATCCGGAGGTGGTGGGACCGTAGACTTTCAGGCCGTTATAGAAGTTCTTCATGTCGTTCCTGTCTGCAAAGCCCTGGATCTCATCAGCTTTGTTGCTCAACCAGGAATCCTGCATCTGCGCAGCTTCAGCTGGATGGTGCTGCGTGCGCTCTTTAGTATGTCTTTCTTTGACTGTGACATGGGATCTTCAATGTGGGTTCTGTAGGCTTGGCGTTTGTCTTCCAGCAGCTGCTTGGTCTCAGTGCAGTTCTCATCAAACCAGTCTTTGTGCTTCCTGGCAGAAGGCTACAGGCACTCCACGGCAGTGTTGTACACCGTCTCATGCAGTGCGCCCCATGCTGCCTCCACATTCTGGTTGTCCAGCACGGTGGACTCAAGGCGTTCCTCCAGGGTGTCAGCAAAGTTCTGCTTGATGCTGCCTAGCTCCAGCTTGTTGACATTCAGGCGTTTGGGTGCTTTCATGCCCTGAGGCCGTCTCTTGGGCTGGATGTGGAGGTTGAGTTTGGAGACGATAAGGCGGTGGTCTGTCCAGCACTCGGCATCGCACATGGCCGTCGTGACTCGTACGTCCTGCCTGTCCCTCTTCCTGACGATGACAAAGTCGATGAGATGCCAATGCCCAGAGCGAGGATGCATCCATGGCGTCCTGTTACGGGTAGGGAGGCAGAAGACGGTGTTTGTGATAAAAAGGTTGTGCTCGGCACATGTCTGGAGAAGTAGTTGGCCATTGCTGTTACAGTTGCCAACCCCATGCTTCCCAATCACGCCTTCCCAGGAGGTGCTGTCACAGCCAACTCTCGCGTTAAAGTCACCAAGAATGATGAGCTTGTCTGCGTTGGGAACAGTGGTGATGACAGCGTTCGGGTCCTCGTAGAACTTGTCCTTGATATCATCCGGGTTGGTCATGGTGGGCGCGTAGGCGCTGACAATGGTGGTAAACTTCTTCCCGTTGCATAAAGGGAGTTTCATGGTCTTCAGGCGATCGTTCACTCCTTTCGGGGGGCCAGCCAGCTTGCCAACAAGGGTTGTCTTCACTGCAAAGCCAACTCCAGCTTCACGTCTCTCTTCAGGTCCGCGACCACTCCAAAAGAAGGTGTAGCCTGCGCCTCGCTCACAGAGTTCGCCTTCTTCTGCCAGTCTGGTCTCACTTAAGGCAGCGATGTCGATGTTGTACCAGGCTAGTTCACTCGCAATGAGTGCTGTGCGTCTCTGTGGTCTGTCCGAGTCGCCTCTGTCCAAAAGCGTACGCACGTTCCATGTGGCAATGGTCAGTGGGGGGTGCTCCTTGTTTTCTTCTTTCTTTCCTCTGTGTGTCGACCGCTTGAGTAGGGTCCCCGTCAGCCGCGGTATGCTGACTAGGGTGGTGTGGAGCAGGCAATGTTTAGGGCACCTTTTCCAGTCCCTTCCTCATGCCATGGAGGTGAGCAGTGCTGTCCTGAAGAGGGCTGCTCAGTCGCTCAAGGAGCTGCCGATCTCCACCGCTGCTCCAGTCGGTGAAAAACGACCCTATGGCCTGAGCCGCCTGTGTGCAGGTCCGCGGCTACGACTGCCAGTGTACCCACACCTGTCATTTCGTCGCTCGCCTGTCGCCACAGGGCTTGGGGAAAATGATGGTATGGGATGAAGGATGACTGATTACTTGCGCGATGACTTTGTTAAAAGTGAGGAGGAGTTGCGCACCGTCGACCTCACTCTCTTGTCCGAGACCGTCTGTATCCAATCGCAAGACGAGGTCAAGACGACTGAAGATGGAAACGGATGCAGTGGATGACCAGGATGTCCTATGTGCCTCATCCTGCCCTCAGCACTCCACAGTGCTCTGCTGCAACCGCCTTCCTCTCCGTTGGACCATGAAGGTTTCTTCCGCAGAGCCCGCCGGATCCAGTCTTCACATGCTTGGGTAGACAAGCCCTAACTCACCGATTTTGAGACCCGTCGGCTACCCTCACCTAGTTTAGCCAGCCTGTCAAAGCCGTTGCCCGGGAGTTGGGCGCTGCCGCATGCTAGCAGCTTCTAGGACCCATAAGTGAGAGCTGGGTGCAGGTGGGGACGAACAGAGGACGAACCACTCCCGGAAGAGCGTGACAAGCCCCCCCTCTAGAGGTACTACCCCTCCCGTGCACCCCCTAACCCCCATGCAGAACTATCTTTGATGTGAACACTCATTTCTCCGTTCAGGTGATAGTAAGGAATTAATTATCTATATAAAGAAAAGGTTACAGTGTGACGCTGAGTGTTCATTGAGTGCGTTTATCAATGATCGTCCAACAACCACCTGGGAATGATCTTCTCTCATCTGCCTAATCAGCTGTATAATGACCAGTTGACCAGCCCTATACATGGTCTGTGATCATGTCCACATTGAATGCATGCATACCTTACCCAGCCGTAGACTTTTCTGTCTTGGACACCAAGAGAGCACGTGCAAAATTCAACTATGACCTGACCGTTCCCTTGTCCAGTCAAGTGCCGACCAACCGGAAAAAAGAAAATGAGGCCATGGACCTTAACCAAGAGGTCATTGACACTGACCGGTCGCGGGTCACTAATCAGTGATCGACCATCAGTTGGACGTTCTGCTTTCGTCTGCTCCTTCAGGCATGGGGTGACCCATTAATCGTCTCTCTCTGTGTGCTCTGTGGTATCCTATCCCTCATGTGTAAATGCATACCTCAGCAGCTTGTATGGACAGTGGGCCAGTGAGAACAAACTAATCACCTTCATGAAGTTCTTTCTCTTTCTCTCGCATTCTCGGTCTTTGTGTTCCTGAAATCCCAACAAGCGTATCTGCAGGTTGTGTTCTTGCCATCGCCTCGAAATTGACGTGGAGGCATTGGAAGTGGAACGACCCTGAAAGAGGAAGTCCGTCACTCTGATAATTCTGTCTCCAGAAGAGTGCACACCGTTTCATTGCATTTAAGTTTTGAGATTGTCACTCCCCACCACGTTCGTCCAACTCATCCCTTCTCTCTGTCTCCTTCTGCTTTTCCCTCCCGTTTTTATCATTTTTATTTGAATCCAGACTGAGCTTTCTCATAGCCACTGTGATGAATGACCTTGGTAGCTGTCTTGATTTTGAATGTTCAGAATCCTGTGTGTTATCAGGTGTATGAAAGGTTTGTACAATTCTGATTTATTTTCACAATAAAGTGTGTGTGTGTGTGTGTGTGTGTGTGTGTGTGTGTGTGTGTGTGTGTGTGTGTGTGTGTGTGTAAAATTCTAGCTGCTGTCTTAAATGCCTTGATATGGTCCCACTTTTTGTGCTTCGTTATTTTCCGTTTTGTGCTCAGTATCTAATGACAAAATATATTTGGTTGACAAACTTTCTTTAACGAGATATGATTTTTTTAAAATAATAAATGAAGCTTTACTTATACACCCGGTGCATGTTACATATACTCTGAGGTTAATTGTCTTTTCTGTAACACGATAACCAGTCTTTCAAAATATATTACAAGGAAGACACTTTCTTGTACACTTCCCAGTTCGTTGAGGAGACCACCAACCAATGAAAGAAGAAAAAAAGAGGTCATGGACTTTGACCAGGAGGTTATTGACACTGCCCGCTCTTGGGTATATTAATCAATGATCGTCTGACAGCCATCCGACAGTTCTTTCCTCCTCTCATTCAACCATGCATTGACCAACGGAACCGCCTTCTCTGTGCTCTGTGGTTCTTGTTTCATCTTTAATTCAATTCTTGCATACCTACCCGAGCCGTGCACTTAACCTCCAACGCACTTGTTCACCTGTGATCAGAAGAACGCTAAAGTTCATTGAGGTGCCAACAAATCAGACTTTTTAAAAATGAGGTCATGGGTTTTATGACCAGGAGGTTATTGACACTGACCAGTCGTGGGTCATTAATCAGTGATCGTCCATCAAACAGGAGTTCTGCTTTCTTCGTTCATTCAGGCATGGAGTGACCCATTGATTGCTCCTCTGTGCTCTGTTGTGCCCTGTTTATTGTTCCTCTGTGCTCTGTTGTGCCCTGTTTATTGTTCCTCTGTGCTCTGTTGTGCCCTGTTGATTGTTCCTCTGTGCTCTGTTGTGTGCCCTGTTGATTGTTCCTCTGTGCTCTGTTGTGCCCTGTTGATTGTTCCTCTGTGCTCTGTTGTGTGCCCTGTTGATTGTTCCTCTGTGCTCTGTTGTCCCTGTTGATTGTCTCGTGCCCTGTTGATTGTTCCTCTGTGCTCTGTTGTGTGCCCTGTTGATTGTTCCTCTGTGCTCTGTTGTGCCCTGTTGATTGTTCCTCTGTGCTCTGTTGTGCCCTGTTGATTGTTCCTCTGTTGTGCCCTGTTGATTGTTCCTCTGTGCTCTGATGTGCCCTGTTGATTGTTCCTCTGTGCTCTGTTGTGCCCTGTTGATTGTTCCTCTGTGCTCTGTTGTGCCCTGTCCCTCATGTGTACGTCGTGCAGACCTCAGCAGCTGCAGTTTCATGGAGGTGTCAAAGCGTGCGGACTGATCCATATACTCTACACCAATTCCCCCCCCCCCCCCACCCCCCCCCCCCCCCCAAAAAAAAATTGACCTTCGCATACACCCAACGCGCTGGCCAGGCCCCGAGATACCTGAGCAGAGTGTATGGACAAGGTGCCACTGAAAACATCACAACGAACCTTCGGAGTTCTATCTCATGCTCTTGTTCCTTGTTTATTGACCCGAAATCAAACGTACGACGTCCTGTCAGGTTCGTGTTGTTGCCGTTGGCCTGACTTGTAACGAGGAGACTCAGTGTGGGAACTGGAGTCAGTGACTGGTCTGTCACTCTTTCAGTTCTTTCCACACAAGAGTGCACGCCGTTTGATGGCATTCATAGTTTCGATATTTTCAATCCCCAGCACCCACACAACATATCTCCCTCCCTCCCTATGTTGTTCGCCCCTTTTTAACCAGTTTTTAGATTGTTTTAAACCAGTCTTGGTATGGTATGGTCGTACTGGTCGATGACCTTGACAGTAGTGTTGATATCAAGTCAGAGAACCTTCCAGAGTCTGGCGTGTGAGAGTTGTTGTTTTTTTTAACACATGGACTGTATTGATTTATTTTGAGGTTGCTCTCTCATGTTGATTTCTATGCTATTCTAAGCAAGGGATTAATCATGTATGAATACGACGTGTATCTTCATGTGCATTCAGTGCATTCTGCAACAACCGCCATGTTTAATGTCTCGTCTGTATGCGTGGAAAAGAGAACCTCTGAAGATCGATTGGTTGGTAGAATGTTTCGTTGTGCCATTGAAAGACTGCGTACAGAACCGATCACCTTTGATATGAACACTCTCTAGTTTTCTGCGATGACTATCAATCGAATTAAAAAGAAAATGAGTCATGCACTGTGACCAGGAGGTCACTGACACTGATCACTTTGTGGAATGCATTATAAATCAGTGATCGTCCGGCCAGTCTATGTCTTATCTGTTCATCCAGCCGTGGATTGACCAGCCAGTCAGTCCTCTGTGCTGCGTGGTCCTTGTTCATGTTTAATGCGTGCATACCTTCCCAAGCCGTGCACTTTATCTCCAAAGTACTGAGCCACCTTTGACCAAGAGAGAGCTCTTACGAAAATGCCCACTGCCTGCCTTTTTCCTTGTCTCTGTACAGGCGTCGACCAACCGGAATTTTAAATTTCAAAAAAGAGGTCACGGACCTGGAGGTTATTGACACTGACCAGTGATCATCCGTCAGCCGGGCGTTCTGATTTCTTCTGCTCATTCAGGCATGAAGTGATGAATTGATCGTCCCTCTCTGTGCTCTATTGTCATTTCCCTACCTGCTGGTCTCCTGTGGCGTGTATGGACAACGCACCTTTAAAACACAAAACAATGTCATTCGTGAATTTTCTCCCTTTCTTTACCTAAGCCTAAAGAAGCTACTCACCGCCTTTTATTTTGTCATTGCTGTGAACTCTGACGAGGTTCAGAGTTAAGATTTTATTTATATTATTCTAGTTTATTTTAAAGTCAGGGTGAAATCTTATGGCATGACAGGTTTCTTCAAAAGGTTAAAGGTCCCAGAGCCCTTTAAAGCCATGGGTCATTTAATTCATATTCACTCTGTATAGGGGTTGGCATAGGAAGGCGGGGCCCAGTCCTCTCCTTCCTCAGTTTTAACCTCCCCAAACCGAAGTCAGGTACCCATTGACACTTCGGTGGAGTGGGAAACATCGGAGTAAAGTGGCTTTCCCTAAGACACATCACCAGGCCGAACCGGGTCTCCAACACTGGATCAGAAGTTCAACGCCCAACCGATTCCGCCACGGCGACTTCTAATTCCTTTACCTGGAGTGCTTCAGATGAACTGGATGAAGAGAATATTTGTTGCCTTTGTGACCACTTCCTATTGACCTGACCAGCCGAAGTGTCGATCGATGAGAATTTTGGACTGTGTGTGTGTGTGTGTGTGTGTGTGTGTGTGTGTGTGTGTGTGTTGAGAGTGAGAGAGAGAGAGAGAGAGAGAGAGAGAGAGAGAGAGAGCAGGATGGTGGAGGACAGGTCATGGACTGTGACCAGGAGGTTATTGACACTGACCACCCGTGGACTATCGATGAATGATCGTCCAACAGTCACATGTGAATTCTACTTTCCTCTGTTCATCCAGCCATGGATTGATCTGTTGATCAGCCCCCTCTTTGTACCCTGTCGTCCCACACAGGTGGTTGTTGTTTGTCTTTTTTTCTCCTGAAATCTAACTCACTACTTACTGCCACGATGCTTTTGTTACTGGTGATACCTGAAGCGTGAGAGAGGGAACTTAAGTCTGCATAGGTGACTGACATTGATTTTGATGGTACTGAACGTTTTTTTATGTTTCTTTTCTTGCACACCTTTTTGTTTCCATCCCTTCTGTCTGCCCATTTGGTTTTCGTGAAGCATTGTTGACTTTATCATTTTCCTCCTATAGATGACTGGATATGATTTCCCTACAGCAGTAGTCCCGCCTCCTCCCTCCACTTCCCACACCTCCCTCATTTTTTTTTCCACTTTTGGAATGATCATTATTTAACTGACCATTTTCCATGAGCCAGGGACGGTTGGTTTGTTTTGGGGTTTATTTGGCGGGGGAGGTGGGGTGACAATGAATTCCTATGCATAATTAATTGCAGATTTATCATTTTCACTGCTACGAGACAAGAACCAGAACGTTTCTGAAGATCCGGTCGGAACAACCTTTCCTAAATCTGTCCCAATAGGAAGTTGACACTCCTTGGTTCATGGCGAACACTTGACCTCCAAGGTACTGAATCACCTTTACCCGAGAAAGCACGTGCAGAACTGTCTGCCTTCTACGTGACTACTGTCCAGTCCACTGAGGTGCCGATCGACCAGATCAAAGAAAACTGAAGAGGTCATGGACAGTAAGCAGGACTGCTGGAGGTTATTGACACTGACCACTACACTCGTGGGACATCGATCAATGAGCGTGCGGCATCCACCCCGGTATTCTCCTTTCTCCCTGTCGCTGACCAGTGGATTGATCGATGGATCAGCCCTCTCTGTACACTGCAGTCATGTCCCTCGTGTATACCCGCGTGCGATGGACGTACCCTTCGTGGCGTGTACGGCCAGGATGCCGATGGATACAAAACAACGACCTCTATGAATTTGTTTCATTTCTTTTTCCTTCTAGGTGTGTTTGTCTTTGTGATGAGAGAGAGGACACATTTAGTAAGAGAATCAGGTCTGTCAATTACATAACTTATATATTTGTGGTTGTAAAGATGGCTGCCATCTGATGTCGAGGAACGTTTCAATATTTTTGACTCACTTGTGTAAACAAAGTTAGTCTATGTTTTAACCCGGTGTTCGGTTGTCTGTGTGTGTGTGTGTGTGTGTCTGTGTGTGTCTCTGTGTGTGTGTCCGTGGTAAATTTCAACATTGACATTTTCTCTGCAAATACTTTGTCAGTTGACACCAAATTTGGCATAAAAATAGGAAAAATTCAGTTCTTTCCAGTCATATTGTTTAAAACAATATTGCACCCCTGGGATGGGCACAAAAAAATAAAAAATGAAGCCTAATTATATGCAAACTGCATTTACTGTTATATTCATATTTGTTGTATTCTCTGAACTTAGCACTTTGATCTGATATTCTGACCCAACAATAAGAGCAGTCATATTATCATTTTCTGTTCAAACAGGAACTTCTTTTGCTAAGCATGGAAGTTTTATTTATTTTGGAAACGTTTTGGTGCAGATAGTAAAAAAGGGAAATTACTCTGTAATTAATGCTGGGGGAGTTAATTTGCTTTAAACTGATCTTTCTCATCTTAAACATTACATTTTGAAATTATACTCAATACATAAAAAGCTTGGATTTTTTTTTTAAATTGTATCACAAGTGAGTCTTGAAGGCCTTGCCTCTCTTGTTCTTTTTGTATCCCTTCATCCTTTCCATTCTCTCTTAGAGATCCCTTTATTTGTGTGGAACAGTGTTGGCTTGGTTATACTCATACCGACAGAACACTGGGGATGGTTTCTCTTAAGTCAGTCTAAAATCCTTTGAGATATCATTCACCAACAAAAAACAAAAAACACACACACAAAAAGAAAGAAAAAAAGAATGAGATGGCTATGACCAGGAGGTATATACTCTGACCGGTCGTGGGCCATGCTAGGCGTGCTCTACACCCCCAAGGTACTGATTCACCTTTCAGCAAGAGAGCACGTGCGGAACTGCCCGCCTTCTGTTTAATCCATTGACTGAGGTGCCGGTGGACAAGATCAAAGGGGAGTAATGAGGTCATGGACTGCATGTGACCAGGAGGTTATTGACACTGACCACTCGTGGGCCATCAATCAATGATCGTCTGCCAGCCACCCGGGCATTCTGCTGTCTCCCGCTCATTGAGCCGTGGTTTGATCAGTTGGGCATCCGTGACTGTGCTCTGTGTTCCTGGCCCCTGTGTAAACCTCGGGTGGAGGAGACTTTTCCGATGTTCGATGGTGTGTGCGTGTCCTTTCCCTGTGGATTGAGGCCAGACTGCACGTGAGACACAGAACAGTGACTCGCTTGAGACACAAAAGGATCAGCTCGGCTTCTTTCAAGGTCGTCCACACAGGGGGTGCAGTATTTCACTGCCTTATTGAGAACATAGAGAGTAAATGGGCACAATTTATAGATATTTGAATATTGTTTTGCCCACTTCTGTTCAAAGTCAACTTTTATTTCAAATAAAACCTTTTTTTCACAGTTCCTTTCATCCCGTGACGAAAACTGACATGGTGAAAGGAATAAGGCTTGAAGCAGTGAACCCGAACGTACACCGACAGACTGCCTTGAAACATTTATCACCTTTTATTACACGGCAGTAGCGATGTGATATTATAGTTATCTTAAAATGAATTATAACAATCTCAACAAATCAGGTTGTAAAATCTGATACACATAGTCAATTGTGAACTTCGTCGCATCAACTCTATCCGTCAGTACCTTTCTGTTGAAACTACTAAAACTCATATTTCTGCTTTTGTGCTATCACGAATCGACTATTGTAATTCTCTTCTCATGGGCTGTCCACATAATTTTCTTCAGTGAATTCAAAAACTTCAAAACAATGCTGCCCGTCTGACTCTCAGAGTCCTACGTACTGATCACATTTCTCCTCACCTCCGCACTCTACATTGGTTCCCCATTGAGAATTAAATACACAGTTGCGTGTCTCTGCTATTCTGCTTTCCACTCCGCAGGACCTACTTATCTTTCTGACCTTATCAGTGTTCACATTCCCGCAAAAAATCTCCGTTCTTCCTCTGACTGTTACCTTTTGAAACTTCCTCGTGTCAATACAAGAACCTATGGTGAACGTTCTTTCTTCTTTGCTGCTCCTCACATCTGGAACAACCTTCCTCATCATATCCGTGCATCTGATTCTATTTCTGTTTTTCGCTCATCACTAAAAGCTCATCCTTTTAAAACCTATCTATAGGCACTCTCAGCTTCCTTGTTCTCCAACGCCGCCCATGTCAGCTCACTTTGGATACACGTATGAGGAGTGGGAAAGGGAGTGTGTGTGTGTGGGAGGGGGGTGGGGAGGGGGGCTGGGAAAAAGTGGCCATGAATGATTCATGTGATTTGTAAATTTTTCTTTCATGTAAAGCGCCCTGAGCTCTTAGTGAGAAAGGGCGCTATATAAATGTACATTATTATTATTATTATTATAATTATTATAATCATCTTCAGTGCCTTAACACACATAGAATCGCACTGTATATATAATAATCACTATCATCATGTAGCTGAACGAACAACCGAGCACAGATTATGCATTCTATATCAATGATTTACAAGAACAGTTGTACATGTCGGAACAAAAGTTGATTTAAAAAAAAAAACGCAAAAAACCCCCACCCGGTCAGATTCTCTGGCAGTGGAGCTAATCTGCCCCCTTACACCGGCCCAACGACTGAGACTTGAGCTGAGAACGTTATCCTTTTTTTTCTTCTCCCTTTTCCAGCGTCCAGTCGTGTGTATCAATATTTCAGTCCATTCAGCGCAGCTGCCGCGGTGCGAGGGACTGGCAGTGGTGGATGAATCAATTTACTTTCAGCAGCTATCTATATAATACGAGCTTACCGGTGTAGAGCCTGGAAAAGGCTCCAACTACCGATTTGACTCAACTGGAGTAGGCTCAGAAACATACCCCTTGGAATTAATTCTGGGCAGGCCTTTTTTTTTTTTCTTCCTGACTCCATCCTTGACTCCAGGAATATATTTATTTCCGAAAATCAAGACAAATCTTGGGATTAGGGGGTGGGTGGAGGTGGGGGGCTGGACGGAAGGGGCGGGGGTATTTCGGGGCACAACTGGGAGGACTCCATCCCACGTACCAAAAAGACTACAAGGGATATATTTCGGGG
The DNA here is from genome assembly GCF_041734735.1 of Babylonia areolata. Lineage (NCBI taxonomy): Eukaryota > Metazoa > Mollusca > Gastropoda > Neogastropoda > Buccinidae > Babylonia > Babylonia areolata. Next base: position 18,660,949 of record NC_134879.1, read on the forward strand.
ATAACAGTACTGCCCATGGAGATCTTAAATGTACTCCACTCGTGTTCACGTGGAGTTAATCTGTTAATTCCTCCAAAGAACTATTGAAGTCAAAAACATTTCCGCCCATGTTGACTCAACAAGGACTGACATGGAGTGCGTTGGGGGATGCCCAGAATTATCCTCACTCTTGTTTTTGTTGTTTTTTTTTACCAGTAATAATGATACTAATATGTGCTTTCTAATTAGATTCATTGCATTTTTATTTCTAGGGAGTGGTGTCCTTCCAGAGCAAGAGTTGGAGTCTTCCTCGGGCTAACTCTCCCATAATAACTCCATTAGGAATTAACATAGGGGTGGGTCATTCTAGGGCATGACACCGGGCCAAGAATTTGCACCGTGGTGGAATACATATGTATATACATATATACATACGTGTGGCCTGCCTGTGTTCAATTGTCCGCATCGGTGAACGGCCTGTCGGACGGTATCTATCGATCCGGTCCAGACACTCACTGTTGCGGATCCTTTCTTTTCGTTTCTTTGTTCGTTTGTGGAGGGAGGAGGCAGATTGTGTGGAGGGAGTGGAGGTGTTTGGGTGCGTGCGACTGTGTGTGTGTGTGTGTGTGTGTGTGTTTGTGATATATAACCAGCTGTTTATTGGTGTGCTGGGGTGAATGTTTTATGTAGTGTTGTCTCAACGGCAGTGTTTTCGAAAGAAAAAAAGGAGAAAACAAAGGAGAAAAGTGATTTATAATTCTGTGTGTGTGTGTGTGTGTGTGTGTGTGTTTTAATGGTAGTAGTGATAGTAATGGCAGTGACTTTCACTTTTATGCCGTTCTACTTCAAGTGACGTAATAAGACGGGCAAAAGAGGGGTGGGGTTATGATGAAGAGAAGAATAAGCGTGTGGAAGGAAGTAATGTGCGCGAGTGAGGGAAGGAGGGTGAACAAGTCTGCGTATGCCTGTAATTTTTAGAACAAAATGGGATAACTTTCAATGAACACGCGCGCTCCTACATATACAGATGTGTGTGTGTGTGTGTGTGAGACACGGCAATTATGCTGATGGACATTGTAATAAATCCTGTTATGTTTTGCTTCCTTCTCAGCTGCCCCCTTCCGTGTCTTTTTTCATTTATTATCATTTAATTTTTTATATATATTATTCAGGACATTGACCTGGATGAACAAAAGTCAAACTCATTTATCAGCGTGTCACTTCGCTCGTGCGCATGTGTGTGTGTGTGTGTGTGTGTGTGTGTGTGTGTGTGTGTGAATGACAGGTACCAGACAAAAGGCTGAGTGTCAATGGAGTGATCGTGTCTTTTGTGGCTCCCCGCTCCCTGGTACCTACCTGGTCATAATAAAAACCCGGCACAGGTATGCACGTCCACACCAGGAGACCATAGAGTAACGACGGGAAGAGACCGATCAATGGTTGTGGTCACTCCACGGGTGACTGGGCGGAAGACAGGTGATGGCCGGCTGATTGGTGGGCCATCAGTGATGGATTGATGGCTACCCACCACCCTCCTGCCCCCTCGTTGCACCCCCACTGCCCCCTCAACAGTGCCCTGCTCCAGCGGACAGTGTCAACGACCTCCTGGTCACTCACTGCCGCTAACACGGTTTTTCGACTTCGGCATGGGGGGAGTGAGCAGTGCTGTTGTCGCGGAAAGGCGCTAATCGTGGGCGTTCAATTGTCTGTAATTGGTCAGGAAACATTGGTAGTCACCTTTTCCTTGTAACTGCAGTAAGTCTGTGAAGGATTTAAAAAAATATTTTTAACATGCTTTTTCCCTAAGTGCTGGGGTCTTATTGTTGTGGAAGTTTTGTTCTTCGATGGTTTGCAGTCCTGGATGTCTGTCCGGGTGTGACGTCGTGGCGCTGCAAGACGGGTGCCCTGGCTCTCTGAAGACAGGTGAAGTACTGGCTCTTGAAGAGAGGTGATGTCCTGGCTGTCTGGGTTAAGGTCATTCGGGGAGGGGGGGGGGAAGTCCTTGTTCTGCTAACGATGCGACTGATTATATTCACGTCTTCACAAAACGCTTCGGCCACAAGGAAAGGTCTGCCTCTGGTACCAACCACAGGCACGACATTCGCTCATTAGTTAGAAGAAGAAGAAGAAAAAAAAAAAGCGCCGTCAGAAGCTTCTTGTAAAGTAGCTGAACATCAATCAGCTTTCTGTTGTCGTTATTTGTTGATCACATTCTCTTGTCTTTCCCTCTTCTGACGCTGGTATCAACCACAGGCACAACATTTGCTCAATAGTTAAAAAAAAAATTAGAATAGCGTCGTGGAAAGTTTCTTCTAGAGAAGCTGAACATCCATCAGCTTTCTGTTGTCGTTATTTGTTGATCACATTCTCTTGTCTTTCCCTCTTCTGTTTCTTCTTTTATTTATTTTCAGCAGTTCGGTATGTGTTCACGGCATTCTGAGAGCGCCGCGTATGTCTGCAAGCAGTTAGAGTTCTGCGTGTCACCCGCGTGACGTACCCAGCTATGCGTCATGTATTTGGGGAATGCTTTCCCTCTTGCGCGGCACGCCGACCCGGTGTAATCTTTCATCCTTATTGTTCCAGTTGACACCCCCAGATGATGTGGACAGGTGCCAACTATGGGAAGATTTTTTGGTTTGGCGGGGGAGGATTTGGGAGGGGACTTGTCTTTCTTCTTCATTCGGGATGTCGACTTCGGTCATCCGTCATCCTTGATGCTTCAGGAATGTTTTCCATTTTCATAGTGGATTGTGGTGTGTCTGTAATTATATGTTATGTATTGTATAATACCAGCTGGGGTATCCGTCTGAGCGTTTGCCAACATGGTTTTTAAAACCTTTTTTCTTTGGTTTCGTTTTGTTTTCTTTGTCCAATGAAGTAATACATCAGGTTGTTACTGTCGTTTCTTGGCAAATTTACCAGCCCCCCGCCCCTCCCCGCCCCTCCACCCACAAACAAAAATCCGATGTTCCAAAACCCCATTCAGCTTTCCACTTTAGGCTTGCTTTCCAGTCCTTTTCTTTGTATCACCACAACAGCGAAGTTGATTGTGATTGCTTGTCTGTGGTGTCAAATAACTCCATAGAGGCGTACTCTTTAACCTAAAGCTATCTATAATGTATCACTGTGTCTGCCTGTTGTTCTGGAAGCATGCTTATCAAGTTGGTGTGCTCATGGAAGCGAAGAAACTGATTCTGAGACTCCTGTTTCTTCGCGTAGAGTGTGCTCTGATGCCAAGTGCTGGTTCTCGTGAAATCTTTCTCTGTTAGTGGGGCATTTTAATGTGGATGTTAATCCGTCTCTTCCCCTTTCTTTTATTAACCTCCAGTCATTCTTTTGACAGGTCATTTTTCTATTTCCTCTTTCTGTGCTGATTGTTATTGTTATTGTTTTATTTTAGGTCAGGATGACAAAAAAGCGTGTGTGCTTGATCTATTGCGGCTCTCAGAGAAGACAAAAATTCTCTGTTTCTCTCTACGCGTGCTCTTGTTCCTGGATATTAAATGTTTCATGCGCCACCACTAAGTGCCGAGACTGCCGCAGTCATGTGTGTGGGAAAAACCGACGTGTGGAATGTGTCGCGCGCACGCGCGCGCGCGCACACACACACACACACACACACACACACACACCATGTCTGCCTTCTGTTTCTCATTATTCCCTCTTCCTTGTTGGTCCAATGTGTAATATTTTTGACTGTCCAATAACAAAGGCACGGACACCAGCCAAGGGAGGGATGGGGGGAGGGGGAACAAACAACACATGTTGTCTGGCTGTCGCGTGGCGTGGTAACCTTGGTTTCAGTTTCAGTATTCATGCGTCAAAGCGTGCGGACTGATTCATATACGCTACAATGCGTCTGGTTAGAAATAACATATAAAAAAAAAAAAAAAAAAAACAAGCGGGAGAGGGGCAGAGGGGGAAAGCAGATCCATGTCGCACCTGGCATAGACCACAGACATAGTCAGACCTTGAGAGTCTGCCAACAGCTGCATGGAAATAACAACAAAACAACAACAACAACCACACACACACACACACACACACAAAACGTTCTTTCACGATCCGCTCGTTCGAGGTTTTGACACTTGCCACGGGTGATTCATATCCCTTGCAGACTTTTGAAAAGGAGACGTCCCTGGTTGTGTGCAAGCAACCGTGTTGTCATTGTTAATGTTAACTTCATTTCCTTCCGATATTTCGAGGCCGAAAATTAATCAAACAAGTTTGCTCCCGTGTGTGAAAAACAAAACTAACGAGAAACGAGAAGAAGGAGAAGAAAGGAAAAAGAAAAATTAATCTTTTCGCTTGTTAAATTGGATCCAGTGAGCTAAAAATCAGGTAAATTACTGGATGCTTTTCAACAACCTGTGAAACTTTCATTTCTGTACCCTAGCCTGAAGAAGCTGTACTTGATTATAACCACAAGTGTTAAAGACACGAATAGGCTACTATTGTTTTTATCGTTATATACCACTGTCTGTGGCGCTTACTTCACTCATTTCTACAAGGAGCGGAGCCCAGGTCACAAAGAGATTGTGAACAGTGTGTGTGTGTTTGTGTAATATAGATGAGAGAGAGATTTACACACACACACACACACACACACACACACAGGTGTGTATATATATATATATATATATATATATATATTATATATATATATAGAGAGAGAGAGAGAGAGAGAGAGAGAAATTGTTTTAGTCGCTCGCGCAGTCAGATTCACCAAGTTATCTCGTGGATGCTAAATGTTTGTTTGGAATCGTTTCTTAGTGGGCTCCCTTAAGTTGTAAAAAGTATTTAGAATACCGTTTGCGTGAAATGATCATTGTATAAATTGCACTGAACATACACTGAATGAATGCGATTGCTTTGAATTTTCAAAATAATCACGTCATTGTGCCTAACATTCAGTGGAGTAAGTCATGGTCAAACGCCCGTCCCTGAAATATCATCCGACACAGGACACGAATGACATTTGACCACTTCCGCTTGGCAGCCGGGAAAGCGAACCACGACACGGACACAACACAGAAGTCAGCTACGTTTTTCACGTTCACTTGTTTGTCGTTTTCACACTGATTTCAGTTATTTCGGTACCAGTGTCCGCTCTCCACTCAAAACAAAACTCGCTTGTAGTTTTCTGTGAAAGGAATGTGTCAGCTGTTGAACTGTAGCATTGAGAGTGATTTGTTTCCATTTTTCCATTAAAAATCTGTCATCTTAGAATTTCCTTAGTGGGGCAAGATGCTGACAAAGGTTTTTGGATCACAAGACGTCTGCGGGTGTTGTTGTTTTTTTTTTGTATCCTATGATTTTGAAAGGATAGTGAAGTCTTCCGTGCATCTTTCAGTCCGACTTCTTCAAGTATTTTGCTTGGTAACTATTGAGCAGCATTTTTGTGCTTGTGCATTCATGTATGCATGTGTGTGTGTGTGTGTGAGTAAATGAATGAATGAGAGGGGGGATGCGAGCGGGTGTAGATTCTCCACCAGCACGAGATGTGGAGACCGATACACTGACTTCACACCAATCAACTGGTGGCTGTCCACTCCCATAACCACTTGCAGCACCTGAGCCTTGCTCCTGTGGGTGCTGAGGCATACTTGTGATGAGGTGTCTGCCAGTACTGTGGTCTTATCCTGTACCTGCTGGTGTTTGTGGGACAGTATGGAAGAATCACCAACAAAGTCCAGGTCTTCCAGCTGCTTCAATGGTGCCCATTGGACTCGTTTCTTCTCTGTTCTGTGGGTGTTTTCATAATCCAACCAGTTACAAGTTGGAAGGGGAACGGAGACAGAAGGCACTCTTACCCGACACCAGACTTGGCCTCAGACTGCCTGGTGAACTGTCCCCTGCGGATGACTCGGCAACTCATTCAGCAAAGAAGGCTTCTTCCGGGGTAAATAATCAGCTAAGCAGCACAGCGCGATTGAGACGATGAAGAAATCTGGAAGAATCGCTAAAATAAAAGTCAAAGAGATTAATGACGAAGAGGGGAATTGGTCCTGTTTCTATGTTGTGAACCCGTACAGTCACACCAGACCTCGAAAGGCATGGATGCAGTCCCAAATGTACCCCCACTGGGCGCAAGAAAAATGCGCTCCTGGTGCCAGTTGCATTGCTTGTTTCTGACTTTTTTGACAGTTACACGCGACTAAATGCCAACGTTGACCGAACTACACACAGTTAGTAGCGGGTTACGACCACACTAGGTTCTTCCGTCCGAGCAATGCAACTGGCCCCTGGACTCCTGTCCGTCTGCCATAATTGCGATTCTGGTGACACTGACTGATCATGCAAACATGGAAATGGCCCCATCTCAGTCTGCATTCTTAAACATGCATAGAGATGGAGTGAGAGGCAGACAGAGACAGAGAGAGTCAAAGGGAGGGAGGGAGGTTCGCAACGGGGTTTTGTTGTTCATGTTCATCTTAGGGTTTGATTTTGAAGGGAAAAACTGATTTGTCAAGACTCAAGAAAGAGCGTGTATATATTGAACAATGACAAAGGGTAAGGGAGGAAGACTGTGTGACAGTGACTAAAAGGACCAACGAACGTTTGTTTGTTTGTTTTTTATTGGGCGCGGGGGCAAATTACATATTTTTGGAAAACTGTCCGCACAAAGGTTCAGTAACAGAGTTTATCAACTAGCTTCAGGAAACTTTTCCTCACCAATATACTTAGGACGAATGTCTCAGAACCCAAGATTCGGCTCGAGACTAGCTTAGGCCTCAGGAAGATTCAGGACAAAGGAGTCAGGATTCAGGAAGACTCAGGACAAAGGACAGGAAGACTTGGGACTCGGGAAGACTTGGGACAAAGGACTCGGGAAGACTTGGGACAAAGGACACGGGAAGACTTGGGACAAAGGACACGGGAAGACACAGGACAAATGACTCAGGAAGACTTGGGACAAAAGACTCAGGAAGACTTGGGACAAAGGACTCGGGAAGACTTGGGACAAAGGACTCAGGTAGACACAGGACAAAGGACTCAGGAAGACTTGGGACAAAAGACTCAGGAAGACTTGGGACAAAGGACTCAGGAAGACTCGGGACAAAGGCATCAGGAAGACTTGGGACAAGACTCAGGAAGACTCGGGACAAAGGACTCAGGAAGACTCGGGACAACAAAGGGCTTGGGACTTAAGACACATGACTCATGATGACGGAATCGGGACACAGAACTTGTGATGACGGAATCGGGACACGAACTACTTTATGAATTATGTCTTTGGGCTCAGTATTTTGAATAATTACGTCTATGCTGAATATTCATTATATGTCGTTATGCTAAATATTCAGAATATTTCATTACGCTGAATATCTAACAAGTCATGACGCTGAATATTCCATTGCTCCAAATATCATTATGTGTCACTGCGCTGGATATCCACTTATCCATGGCACCAGATACTCCTTCCATCATGGCGTTGACCAAGAAACACCACCGCTCTCGACAGTATCATGGTCAATGTTCACACGGGGAAGTCGTGCACCACAAATGGTCACAGAAGGTCAACAGAAGGCCCGGGGAAGTGATACGGGTGACCCTGGCACATGGGACCTCCTGTCGGCAGCTCAGCTAGCCAGGCACCGTCACACAATACCCAGACCCACAGACAACAGACCCCGCATTCTTCTTTCTGGCTGGTGACCGAAAGATGCTCTCCCGAGGGAACGTGTCTGGTGTCCCTAACGGGTACTGCTGTCACTAATGGGTAGGCTACAAAGCGCACTCACACACACAAACACACACAGTTAAAAAGTTAAATGTTGACCCCCCCTCCTCCCCGGTACCTCCCCTCCCCCTTCTTTACACCGTAAAAAGGAGGAGGAAAATTACATGAGACAAAGCAGAGGTGTCTTTCATTTTCGTAATTGTTCAGAGTCTGTGTTAGCTTGCAGGCTACCTGCCAAACAGATCTTTTGGCTAACTGGTTTGGGTGTGGTGTATAATTTCACTTGAAGGTTTGTGTTCACTTCGGCATTGTGTTGCAACATGTTATTATGCAGGTTCCGTGGTTTTTAGCTGCATTTTTAACAACTTCTTCTTTCTTTTTTTTTCGTGCGTGGGAACGTGGTTGTTTGTGTCGGTAGATGTGGTGTGTCAGTGGACATGTTTGGGGTGGGATGGGGAACTGCGTGCATGTGTCGGTGAGTGTGCGTCCGTCTGTGTGCGCGCCGGTACGTTTCCAATTGCTGTTCTGAACTTCTAACTTGGTGTCATACTTTAAATATGTTGTTGTTTATTAAATCCTCGTGCAACGCTGTGTTCAGCCAATCCTGATGACAGATCCTTTTTTCTTTCTTTTCTTAAGTCATCTGGGACAGTTCCTGGGAGTGATACAATGGTAGATAATGATTCATTTTTAATGATGATGATGATAATGATAATCATCACAAACATTATAATAAATCTCCTGGTCACAGTACTACTCACAGGAGGATCTCGTGTCAGAAATCACGTGGTAACAGCAGTATAATGATACGAAGAAGAAAAAGAAGAAGAAGAATTTTTAGAGCACTTCCAAACCTATCGAAGTGCTTTACAAAAGGACGTCAGATAGACGCATGCACTGACAAACACACACGCAAGCACAAACATACGTGGAAGAAATAAATGTGGATCCAAATAACACAAATAGGCTATGGAACAGAATACCATAATTATGTAGATACTGCTTGAAAAGGAACGTTTTTTGTTTTTTTGTTTTGTTTTTTTGTTGTTTTTTTTTTGGCTTTTTGTCAAAAGATGTGACCGAGGGAGTGCGACGGATTGAAAAAAGCTGTGACTTACAGGTTGGTACAGCTCAGTGAAAAATAAAAGCTCCACCCCCATCCCCTCCGCCGTGTTTCTCTCTGTTGAGTATGGGAAAGCAGAAGATTAAATCAACATTGGAAGAGCGGTGAGACCTTGAAGAGACATGTTTGCTAAAAAAAAAAAAAAAAAAAAAAAGGTCGGAAATATACCAAGCTGCAGTTCCAGAAATTGCCTGAAAGCAGAGACATGATGCTGAAAAGGAAGCCAGTGTAGTTCTTTAAAGCATGTGTACGATGCTGAGACTCATGGGCCTTGAACATAAAGTTTGGTGGCACGATTTTGAACTCATTGAATTAATAGTGTTGCCATTGTAATGGCTTTGATGGTTCACATGACGACTGAAGTGACGTTGGAATACACACACACACACATATATATATATATATATAATATTTGATATCCCGCTTAGGACGGGCGCAATAGCCGAGTTGGACGTTCAATCTGAGGATCCCGGTTCGAATCTCGGTAACGGCGCCTGGTGGTTGAAGGGTGGATATTTTTCCGTTCTCCCAGGTACAGCATATGTGCAGACATGCTAGTGCCTGAACACCCTCTGTGTGTATACGCACGCAGACGATCAAATACGCACGTAAAAGATCCTGTAATCAATGTCGGTGTTCGGTGGATTATGGAAACAAGAACATACCCAGCATGTACACCCCCGAAAACGGAGTATGGCTGCCTACATGGCGGGGTGAATAAATAAAACGGTCATACACTTAAAATGTTACATGTCTGTATGCGTGCCTGAAAAGTGATTGAATGACAGAGGAAACGAATGATGAGCGCCCAGTGGCAGCCGTCAGTCGGCTCTACCCAGGTAGGCAGCCCGTTGTGCAAATGACCCCGAGTTTGTGAAGCGCTTAGAGCTGGGTCTCAGACCGTAGATAGGCGCTATACAAGTATCCATATCATTCATTCACTTATTGGAATTCTGATCTGTGATCGGCCGTTCTAGCCGAGCAGTGTCTGGTATGCCGTTGCACGTGTTGCCCTTCACATGGACTCCACACACAGGACATCGCTCCTTGCCAGAGAAAGCCAGTGCCATGGGAATGGGCACTGCCTGTGTTCCGCCACGTGCCACTCACTCTCTGTGGTCGTCACGCGATCAGCTCGGTCGTCATGCAGCTAGCGCCATGTGATGGGCAGAGAGAGAGAGAGAGAGAGAGAGAGAGAGAATGTGTGTGTGTGTGTGTGTGACAGGAGAGATGTGTTGTCTGTTGCCATCCATTGATTTGAACTAGATTCCGGTCACACGTGTTCCGTGTGAAGGCGTGGATGATGACCCACTTGAAGGGAGTGTATGGAACCTGGAGCACCTGAGTGACCTGTTTGCACGTGCACAATGCCTCTCAATAGAAGGTGCTGATCTTTTTTCTTTTTTTCTTTTAATGAACATACTTTTTTGACTCACTTGTGTAAACAAAGTGAGTCTATGTTTTAACCTGGTGTCCGGGTGTGTGTGTGTGTGTGTGTGTGTGTGTGTGTGTGTGTGTGTGTCCGTGGTAAACTTTAACATTGACATTTTCTCTGCAAATACTTTGTCAGTTGACACCAAATTAGGTATAAAAATAGGAAAAATTAAGTTCTTTCCAGTCATCTTGTTTAAAACAATATTGCACCTCTGGGATGGGCACAAAAAAATAAAATAATGAAGCCTAATTATATGCAAACTGCATTTACTGTTATATTTATATTTTTTGTATTCTCTAAACTTGGCACTTTGATCTGATATTCTGACACAACAACAAGAACAGTCATTATTATCATTTTTTGTTCAAACAGGAACTTCTTTTGCTAAGCATGGAAGTTTTATTATTTTGCAAACGTTTTGGTGCAGATAGTAAAAAAGGGAAATTACTCTGTAATTAATGCTAGGGGACTTAATTTGCTTTAAACTGATCTTTCCCATCTTAAACATTACATTTTGAAATTATACAGAACAATTTTAACGATCAGATTTTTTTTTTTTTTTTTTTTTTTTTTTAAGTGTATCACAAGTGAGTCTTGAAGGCCTTGCCTCTCTTGTTTCGCTTCATTTTATTTTGTTGTATTTAGTTTCTTTTTATATTTTCCAGCTAAGGATGTTCGGCTGCCTGTTATGACTATGAAAAAAATGAAGAAAAATAAAACGAACTTGTACAATGATAAAAATACATTTGTCTTCTTAGTCGTTCGTAAAACAAAAATCTGCTTGAACCCACGACAAGTTTGGAATTCATATCAAACTTGTCTGTCACACGAGCGAAATTGGCGAAGGTTTTTCTGATGTTCCCCCCTTTCCGTAGCAGTTTCATGTCTTGTGTCTGAGTTGTGACTGTTATGTTCACTTCTTACTGAGACCTCCTTTCAATACAAACTTTTGGATTCTTGTGGGGGTAGGGCGGGGAAGTGAAAGAAGAAAACTACTGAGAAAAGTATATAGTCAATCCTCAGTTTGAGTTTCAAGGAGGTGGCAAAGCTTTCGGACCGAGCCATAAACATTACATCACATATGCTGTTGAAAAAAAAGTCTCAACACCATTTAAAAAAAAAAAAAGAAGAAGAAAAAAAAAAATCTTTTGTCATCGACATGAGCTGACGAAGCCTACCAACACGTACAGACGAATACTGACAGATTACCGGGAAATATCTGTCAAACAGGTGTTTGTGTTCATCCCAATGTATCCATACAAACAGTAAAGGCATATTGATAGAAAGAAAAAAACTTAGAGATTGAATTTTGGTGGTATATAACTTATGGGTTATGTCAGTGTTTGGGAGTTAGGTTTTGTAAACAAGATTGTAGTTGGTTTTTTTATATATGACTATACATAGTTTGAAAAGTGGTTTCAAAATGTCTCTGTTTTTTTCGTGTGTGTTTTTTTCCCTTCAGTTTCGTTGTATGCCGAGCAGAATGAAACCTCAATCGTCAGCTTTATATATAGCACAAGAACGTACTCCAGTAATCGTTACGGTACATTCCTCAACACAGAAATATACGAAACACGAAGCAAATATCGATTTCCTATTGATACTTTCATATTTATTTATTCATGTATTTATTTATCTATTCATTCATTGATCATATACATGCACTTATTGTCTGTGCATTTATCTGGGGTTTTTTTTTGCGTTTTCAAGTCGGTCCTTTTTGCATACTGAATGCAGTAGAGAAAATCAGACACGTTTATTAAAGATACCATGATCCTTAACCCTCTTCGTGCCATGTGGCTCATAAGGCAGCCACCAGAAATTTCCACTGCTGCCTGTCTTGTGCTGATTTCGCTGTAGCTTCCCAAAGGTATCGCCGTTTTCCTTCTGTTCTTTTCAGCCGTTTGGCGCCTTGTCTGCCTGGGTCCTCCTCGCGTGTGATTTCTTCCTCAAATGGTGACTAGCTAATGGCTTCTCTCCTGGCAGTGCATATGACGGCATTCTGAGAACGGGTCCGATCCAGTGCCATCATCCTCGTTTGATCCCAGCAGTACCCCCGAAAACGGAGTATGGCTGCCTATATGGCGGGGTAAAAACGGTCATACACGTAAAAGCCCACTTGTGTACATACGAATGAACGTGGGAATTGCAGCCCACGAACGAAGAAGAAGAAGATCCCAGCGGTGATGACCAGCATGGACGTTCTTTTTTTCTGGAGTTCAGTGTTTAAGATGGTGTTTATCCAAACAACTTTTTTTTGTTGTTGTTCAGATTTCTGCGTAGGCAACGGTTCCGGAATGTTTCCACTTTGGTCAGCGATCGGTACGTGGATTTACAGTAACAACGAAAAAGGAAAAACAAATCTGGTATATAACACGCATATATGCCAACACACACACATTCATGCAGACACACACTCACCCGCCCCATCCCTCCCCAATCCACGCCCCCACCCCCACCCCCCAAATCCCCCTCCAAACCTCCCTCGTGGCCTGCTTTCTTTCGTTCCCTTTCCGAGGGGCGACACATCATCTCGTTAGTATCGGGAGCCAAGTGGGCCATCACAGGAGGGAGCGAGATGCACGTGCCAGACGGTTCCCAAGCCACGACTCCTGGCGGTTTCCGTCCATTCCCCACATCTCTCTTCTCTTTCGTCGTCTTTCTTCTCTTTTTTAATTATCATTTTCTTCTTCTTTTTTTTTAGGGGGGGGGGGGGGGCGGTCTTTTTCTTGTTCTTATTGTTCTTTTTTACCTTTCCCTTCCTTGTTCTTGTTCTCTTGTTCTTTTCTCATCCTCCTCCTTCTCTTTCTTCAATTGTTCTTCTTCATCTTGCCCTGTTTATCTTCTTGTTCTTACTGGTCCTTTTTCTTTTTTTTGTTTGCCTCTTTTATTTGTTCTTCTTAGGCTCCCTCGTCTCCCCCCCACCCCCCTTCTCCTCCTCCTGCTACTTCTTCTTCCCCCCCTCCCCCTTCTCCTGCCCCTTCGACTTTGCCCCCTTCTCCTCCTCCTTCTTCTCCACCCCCCCCCCTTCTCCTCCTCCTGCTCCTTCGTCTTTCCCCCCTTCTCCTCCTGCTGCTCCTTCGTCTTTCCCCCCCTTCTCCTCCTGTTCCTTTGTCGTCTCCTTCTTCTGCCAGTCCGCGATATCGGCAATCCTCCAGGCTATGCCAAGATTCTGGAACCACCGCCACTGCCTGTCAGATGCTTTGTGTTGTTGTGCCGGGGCCAGTTGGTGTATGTTTTGGTTACCTGCTGTGTGGGTGATCATCTCTGCTTATTAGTAACAGTCGTGGTATCCTGTGTCGGATGATGGCGTGGGTGACTGAAGAAATATTGGTTGTTTTTGTCGTCGTGCATTCATGCGTGCACGCGCATACGTGTGTGTGTGTGTGTGTGTGTGTGTGTGTGTGCGTGTGTGTGCGTGTGTCATTTTCATTTGATTTGGTCAGTGTTTAAAAGGAGGCTGTTGAAAAAATTCACAGTAGGCCTGAACTACAGTGTACAAATGGCGCCTACTCACAGACCATCGTCATCATTATCATCAACTTCTTCTTCTTCACAAAAACCTACCACGTCAGCCGGTATCGTTCCAATGGAAAAACTCATTGAAGATGCACTGAACAACGAAAGCGTTGGTTTTTGTGACACCCTGGAGGATTGTGTTTTTAATAAGATAAATAGTGCAAAGGGTGGCAAGGGGAAGGAGAAGACAGGTGGTAAAAAGTCCAGTGACGATTTTAACAATGACGCAATTGCTAGTCGTGGCGCAGAACTGATTGTTCCTTTGTTGTCGTCATCGTTGAAAATTATTTTGGAACAAAGTCTAAAGAACATTTTATCAACTGTTGTCGGTACCGTGACCAAACAGTTTAACCAAGACGTTGAGGTGTTGAAAAAGCAAAACCTCCTTCTTCAGTACAAAGTAGACAAACAAGAACAATACAACCGACGAGAAAACGTGAAAATCATCGGCATTCCTGAACAAGACAATGAGGACCTGGAGGAGGAAGTCAGTATAGTCTTCCAGGCTGCGGGCTGTACCATCAAGCCCAGTGAAATAGCTGTTGTCCACAGGTTTGGCCAGAGGAAGACCAACAGCCACAACTCCACTGTTTCCCGTGGCAACGCTCCCGCTGGCCGACCTGTGCTGGTGAAATTTGTGTCTCGGCGGACAAAGGCGACGTTGATGGAGAAGCGACGTACCCTGAAAGAGACCCAGGAGTTCAAGAAAGTCTTCATCAACGACGACCTGACTCCTCTCCGCTCCATACTGCTACATGTAGCAAAGCGCAACGAGGCAGTTGACAGGGTGTCGACAACGCATGACGGTCGGATCCGCTGTGTCCTCAAGAAGACGCCGGGCCAAACTACAAACGCCAAGGTCGTCCTGATTGACAACCCTGATGACCTCTTCCACTTTGGTGTGGACAGTGTAGACTTAAAAGCTTTGGGTCTTCAGTATGTTGTGGGATAAGGGTGCGACGGAGGGCAATGCAGTTTTCTTTCAGAAAACGTTCAAAATTTGTTACCTGACAGTTTTGTTGATTGTTTTATTTCACGTGATTGTTGGTCTGCTTTACATGATTCTTCTGTGAACTATTCAAAAACCTCAGCTGGTGAAAGACATAACATAAGCTTTGTATCACTCAATGTTTGTGGGTTGCGAAGTAGGTTAAAACATAGTGAATTTGTTACACACATTAGTCAGTTTGATGTTATTTTATTAACAGAAACAAAAACAGACAAGCAAGATCACTCATTCCTTGAAAATGTTTTCGATGAACTTGGGTATACAATACATGTTTTCAGTCGAAAATGTTCATCGTACCAACGTTCAGGTGGTGTTGCTTTTGCATACAAAAAGACATATTGTAATTACATAACCACTCTACCAAACAAAAACAGCAATTCAGCATGGTTCATGATGAAATCATCTTTAACGGGATATGATAAAGATGTGTGTGTTGGAGTGGTTTACATCCCTCCTGAAGGATCAGTGTATAGTAGTGTTGATATGTTTGATGATGTTGAAAACATGCTCTTTGATATAGAAAGTAAATATGATTGTTATATTCTGTTAGCAGGTGACTTTAATGCTTATACCAAAAATTTGAAAGATTATATTGATCAGCATCAGAGTGACGGTGAAGGTCCATTCCATGATTTGATCAATGTTTTAGATGAGCAGTTATATCCAGTTAAGTGTAGACATAATCAAGATAATCGTCGACCAAACAACTATGGGTATAGATTGATTGACTTGTGTAAATCGTCTTCATTGTATATTCTTAATGGAAGAGCAGGCAGAGATGACGGAATCAGAATGTTCACTAGTAACGGCTGTACTGTGGTTGACTACATGATTGGATCCCCCATTTTATTCACAAAGATAACAGATTTTACTATTTCTCCATTTGATGCTTTATTATCTGATGCACACAGCCTGTTGATCACGTCTCTGGCTACTGAGTATCACATATTGAACCCTCATGATAAAAATCATACTGACACAGTTGTCATTACCGTGTCATAAAAAATGTGCCACAACAAATTTAACAGGTCAGAATGAAATAATACGAAAATGGAAACACGAAAAGGCTGCTTCTTTTCAAGAAAATTTGTCTAACGCTGAGCTTACACACTTAAATGACGCAATCGATGCTGATGATATTGACGTCATAAATGATAAGCTCGCAAACATTCTGATTCAGACGGCAAAAGATACTCTCGGTACATATCAAATTCGTACTTCTAAGACAAAACACAGAGATAGTCGCAGTTGGTTTGATTCCACATGCAAACGAAGCAGATCAGAATATTTTAAAGCTAAACACAGAGTAGGAAAAAAAAAATTCCAGTAAAAATAGAGACAGCTCGAAAGAGTCAGCAAAAGTTACAAGCCCGTTTTAAAGAAAGCAGAAAAGACGTGGAGAAAAAAATGGCACAGAGAACTACGAAGTTTACGCAAAAGCAATTCAAGAGAACTATGGAACAGAATTAAAAAGAAAAGAAAACATCATGTCCCATCAATTTAGAAGACATGTTTCACCATTTCAGCAACCTTAACGTTAATGATAATGAACATATTGACAGTACAACGGCAATGCACATTATCAATTTAGAGGATAATGATGATATTTTAAATGCATGTATTACTGAAGATGAAAGTACTTCAGCCATCAAAAGACTGAAGAAAGGCAAAAGTTCCGGTGAAGACATGATTCGTAATGAATATATCATTAACAGCGTTCCTTTGCTGACAGAAACATACTGTAAATTATTTAACAAGATACTGGACGAAATTGTTGTACCAGAAAAATGGGTATCCGGCATGATATTGCCATTGTATAAAGACAAAGGTGATACACTTGACTGTGATAATTATAGGGGAATAACTTTGCTCAGCTGTGTTGGAAAACTGTTCACTACAGTGTTACATGCTAGACTGACTGATTATATAAATGTAAACAATATACTTTCAGGGGCCCAAGCAGGATTTAGACAGTCCCATTCAACATTAGATCAAATGTTTGTTTTGAAATCACTAATTGATATTTTCTCCATGAAAAAGAAGAAACTTTACTGTGCTTTTGTTGCTTTTAAAAAAAGCCTTTCATTCAGTTTGAAGAAGTGGGTTATGGCAAAACCTTGTTCATGAAGGCGTGAATGGTAAAATTTTGCGTGTCATAATGAACATGTATGATAGAATTAAGTAATGTGTGTTTTTAAATGGTGAAAAATCTATCTTCTTTAGCATTTGTAAGGGTGTACGACAAGGAGAACATCTCTCGCCTTTGCTTTATTCTCTGTATCTCAGTGATTTAGAGTTGTATTTGACTGAGCATAAGAGTCCATCTGTTGATCTTTTATTGAATGTTAACATTTCAGAGTTAGATAATTACATGTGATTATTTGTACTGTTGTATGCAGATGACACAATTTTACTGTCAGAGACGAAAGAAGGATTACAACAGTCCCTCCGTGTTTTTCACAAATATTGTTTAAAATGGAAACTAGTGGTCAATGTAAAGAAAACTGAAGTGATGATATTTAATTCTACAAACAAGCTAAAGCCTGTTTTTAAGTTTAGTGATATATTTAATTCTACAAACAAGTTAAAGCCTGTTTTTAAGTTTGGTGATGCATGTTTGGATGTTGTCAATTCTTTTAAATATATTGGTATCGAATTTAGTAGAAACGGAACTTTTTACAAAGCTAAAAAAAATTATTTATGAACAGGGCCAAAATGCTATGTTTTCGTTACTTCAGGTCAGCCAGAAATCAAGATTTACCTTTACATATCATTCTGGACATGTACCAGTCTATGATTGTTCCTATTTTGTTGTATCGTGCAGAAATATGGGGTTATGTAAATGTAGATATACTTGAAAAATTAGAATTGAAATTTTTGAAACACTTGTTCAAACTGAACAGAAATACTATGACTCAAATTTTTTATGGAAAAACTGGTATTTATCCAATTAGTGTTAGTGAAAATGAGATTGGTTCGATTTTGGACCAGCTTAGTGATATAAAACACAGAAAAATATTCTGCGAAAATATATTTGATATTACTTGACTTATATCGAAATGGTATTTATTCTTCAAAATGGATGAGTTGTATCAGACAAATTTTAATAGAAGCAGGGTATGACTGTGTTTCGGATGCTCAATTCTTCTTGGAGAGGGAATCTTTCTGCAAGAATGTCAACATTGCTTTGAGAGATAGTTTTCAAAATCTGTGGAGACATGCTCTAGAGGCGAGTAGTAAATGTTTGTTTTATCGAAATTTCAAAAGTGGATTTGGTAGAGAAAATATATAAGTCAAATGCCTGATAATTACGTTATCAGCTTCTTCAGATTTCGAAGTAGTAATCATAAGCTGGAAATAGAAACAGGGAGACACAAAGGCATACCACAAGAGTTACGGTTTTGTAAGGTTTGTAACATGTCTGTGATTGGTGATGAGTTTCATTTTATAATGGAATGTCCCAGTTATGATCAGTTACGAAACAGATATGTTCCTAAAAAATATTTGTCTCCAAAATCGGTTTTTAATTTTTGTAATATGCTCAAAGGAGGCAAAAACAAAAACAAAACAAAAAGAAAGAAAAGAAAGAAAAAAAGGAGTGATTTTAGCTGTACGTAAGATGATTAGATTTGCAAATGTTGCCTAGTTATACTTTTGGAATTAAAAGACATATGTGTTTTCTCAACTTTTATGTGACATTGTTGTGTATTTGGAAATGTTTGTTCTGGGCATGAAAAGTTTATTTTGCAGTAATCCTCCATACTCCAGTAGGAGTGAAAGGATAATTAAAACTTGAAACTTGTGTCTGCGTGTGTGTGTTTCACTCTCAAAACCTGATGCATTCGGCTTAAAAGTAAACTTCAGCAAGGCACTGCGGAAACGTAGAGCTTTCGAGACTTCAAAAATTAAACACCGCAGAAAAGAAGAACATCACGAGGACTTGACCGACTCACTGCGTCATCCCCACACTCACTAACCATTCCCAACGCTCCCCCGGCGCAAACCGTTACACGACCAGTTTCAGGCGGCCAAATGATACTTTTCAACATGATGAAGTCGCGCTGCGACGAAAAAGGGTGGCGAAATTCGCTGGCAGGTTCACCTCTTTTATTCGCTTTAAACTCGAGTAGTTAACTAACAAAGAAACACGCCCGCGTGCGCGCGCGCGCGCGCACACACACACACACACACACACACACACACACACACACTTGATGAATGAGGATCAACCAAATGAAAGCATGCGTCTGTCTTCATGTATTTGGGAAGCTTGGGGAAGAAACAAAGAAAAAAGCACGACCGCAGTTATTGGTGTTTCCTTGCCAAGCTGACTCATGCTTAGTTGGGAGACAGGTGAAGACTGACAAAGGTACGTACATAAGATACACTGGATAGAAAGAAAAGACACACAGAGGGTGGGTTGGTGGGTCGGGGGTGGGTCAGTGCGCGTTCATGTGTGCGCGCGTGTGCTGTCGGTGTCTTGTGTGTGAGTGTGTGTGTGCTTGTTTGTGTGTGTGCGCGTGCGTGCGTGCGTGTGTGTTTGTCCACGCCATCATCAACATGATACCACAGCTGGAAATTATCACAAAACATGATCACCCTCACATGAGTTAAAAAAAAAGAAAGAATGAAATAAAGATACCAGACATGCTTTGGCACAACACAAAGCGCGCGCGCGCACACACACACACACACACACTGAAGCACACATGTACCCCACCCACCCACCACCACCTGCACCCCACACATACACACACCCACACATACATGCACACATGTTTTAATCCAACCCACCCTCCCTCACGATTTCTTTTCTTTCAGTTTAATGTATTTTATTTCCGCATCTTTCTCTTCACCTGTCTCCCAGCTGTGCATGAAGTCAGCTCAGCATGGAAACACCAGTGACTCTGGTTATGCTTTTCTTTTCCCTTACTGCCAAACAGAAACAGACAAACATGCTTTCCTCTGGTCGATCCTAATATTCATCATCGGTTTGGTTGTGTTTTTTGTGCTTTGTTTTATTAGGTAAGTGGGCTTAAAACGAATGAAAAGGGGTGAACCTGCCAGCGAATTTCGCCACCCTTTTCTCGTCACAGCGCCGCTTCATCATGTTGTAGAGTGTCATTAGGTCGTGTCTCTTGGTCATGTAACTGTCTGCGCCAGGGCCGGAGTGTTGGGGGAGGAAGGAAGGAGGGTGCTGGGAGTTAGGAGGGAGGAAGTGAGACACGCGGTCAGGCCCTCGTAATGTTCTTCTTTTCTGCGTGTTTAATCCGTTAAACATCAGCGTCTGGATAGCTCAGCGTTTCAGTGGTGGTGGCTTGTGGATCCTTAATGATTTAGACCCATAACATAGTGATAACAGTGTGGGGGTTGTGTGGCTTCCATCGGTTTTCAGAAATCAGCGGTCTGATTTGAGTCTCTCTCTCTTTCTCTCTCTCTCTGTCTCTCTCTTTCAAAATCTATCACACACACGCGCGCGCACGCAGACACACACACACACACACATAATCTCAGGTAACTACATAAAGTCCTCCCCTAACACCCAGGCTCTTATCTTCAAAAACCCAAGAGACAGAGATAAGAAGAAGACGGGAGAATAACCCCCCCCCCCCCCTCTTCCGTCCCCCAACACACACACACACCCTTCCCTCACCAAACGGAGATTTTTACCAGCCTCTTCCGGTTGTCGGAAGTGGGATCCCTCACGTGACGGGCACGAAATATTAGGAGTGCCTGTTTGGTGAACCTCAGACACACAGCCCGCTAGCGCCAAGTTCAGGCCGCTGTGATGCCCCTCCCAGAATGACCCCCACCTCCACACTAACTCCATGGAGCCGTTCTTGCGGAAGGTCTGTAATGGGATGCCTGGCCCAGGAAGACCCCAACGCTTGCTCTGAAATGACTTCAAAATGAAAATTGTTATCAAGAAAAAAGAAAAGGAAATGATAAGAAAAGATGGAGTTAATATTACAGCCCGCATCACAACGCAACTCAAGGTCTCGAAAGCACAGTATGCATGTCAGTGTCGGCTGGTATTGTGTCGACTCTAACAGGTTAACCACACGAATACGAGATGAGTGCATTCAGGGCCGGCGCGACACTGTCCTTGGTGGGTTGTTTTTGTTGTTGTTGTTGTTTTTGTTTTTAACAGTACGACTGGCCCCTTAATCACTCACTTTGAGTCGTTTTGGGGATAGGGAGTGGAGTCATTCTGCGCGAAAATGCCCCCACTGATATTTGTCGTAAATTTTCCTCCAAAATGCGTCTTATGACATGTATGTTTTGGAAATGAAAGCTATTCCAATGAACCAAAATTTTCATTTAAGGATTTAGATGGAAAAAAAGAGAGGGGGTGGGCTTGATATGGGGCATGGGTGGAGTGTAAAAAGAATTTTGAAAAAGGCCTGTCCTAGAATGTCTCCAAGGAAAGAGTTTCAGGGCTGACTCCAGTGGAGTCATATTGGTCCTTGGAGTCATTTCTAGGCGCTACATCACTACAGCCACACAATGTATCCATGACAACTTTGTCCAAATCTTTATCAGGTCCTTCCCAGAGGTGTGCGTGCGTGTGTGTGTGTGTGTGTGTGTGTGTGTGTGTGTGTGTGTGTGTGCATTGCAAATTTGCTATCCTTTTTCCCTTCTATGTGTGAATCACCGGTTAAAAAAAAAAGAAAAAAGAAACATTTCAAGACTTTTTTGTTTTGTTTACCTGTTTTGCTATATCTTTGCTTTTCCTTCTTTGCTTGTCTTCGGGTATTCGTTTTTCTCCCTTACCTTTCCTCATTCTCCTCTCTCCACTCTCTTCTTTCAGTTAAAATGCCTGACACAAATCTTTTTGCAGTGTGCAAGACGGGACAACAAAAATCGAAGACACGAACATTAGGCTACCACACTAATTCGAAATAAACTATATAAAGGAGAAGAAGAAGAACAAACGAAAACGAAACTGTCCGATTACAATATATATATTTTTTTAATGTCCGGACTAACTCTGCCTGGGGTAGGGAGAAACACCACTTAACTCCTCTCTCTCTCTTGACATCATGCCCGGTGAAGCACCCACGTTCTGCTCCCTCGTGTTAAAGGTGACGGGGCGGGGGCAAACGCTAATGGTCCTTTTGCCTCACCAGCAGTGCAAAGCGCAGCGCTGGCGAGAAAGCCTTGCCAACTGATTTCTTACCGTTTTACCACACACTGTGGGGAGGAGGGTGGGGGAGGGGGAGGTGTTAGGAAAGGGAGGGAGGGAGATGAGGGATCGCTAGACGATGGAGAACAGACGTCAGCAATGTTGTTGGATTGGGAAGGAGACAAGTTAAGTAAGATGCTATAACACTGTGTAGATCTCGCGGGCAGATATTCGAGTGAAAAGCAGACGCGCGCGCGCGCGCGTGTGCGCACTGATATACACACGTACACGCACGCACAGAGTACACAAAACACACACGTACGCACATACAGACTTACATTATGTTCACACATGTATAGTGCTCTGCACCCGCGCCCGTGCGCATATAGACACACACATACATACATCATACACACATAACGCGCGCGCGCGCTGGACGTAGAGAAATGCAGGCAACAAATCCCTTGTGTTACTCTGATATTAACATAAATGACAAAGATTTCTGTTTTTCTCCCTTTTTTAACAGCGGGAAGTGGTGTAGGGTTAAAGTCTGGAAAAAGCATCAATATCGGTTAACTCCTCGGTGTCAGCTGCCAGGTTCTGTTGTAACATCTGTGATGGAGAGGAGCGGTGGCCTAGTGGTAATGCGCCCGAATAGGAAGTGTCCACGCGGGTTCGTACCCCTTATACGGACCTGTATTTTTTTTTTTTTTCCTCTGCACTAGACAAGACATTGAGTGGTGGTTCCAGGTGCTAGTTATTCGGGTGAGACGTTAAACCGATGTTTCATGTGCAGCATGCACTTAACGCACGAAAAAGATCCCACGGCAACGAAAAGGTTGTCCCTGGATACATTTTATAGATAAATCCACTTTGAAATACATTTGCACGCAGACGACAGAAAGAAAGAAGAGTGTCGTTGCACTGTGGCGACGCGCTCTTCTCGATGAGAGGAGGCCGAAGTTCACACCGAGTTATCTGCGATGACAAAAAGGAACACAATGCAACGATATACAGAACAATGCGATACAATACTGTGCGATGTATGATAGTCGTGTCCGACTATGACCATCAGAACAGCAGAGGAGGCAACTGTTGTCCCAATTTTTCTGGCTAGGACCATCAGAACAGCAGAGGAGGCAATTGTTGTCCCAATTTTTTTGGCTAGGACCATCAGAACAGCAGAGGAGGCAACTGTTGTCCCATTTTTTTTGGCTAGAATTTGATTACAGTGGAGAGTGTCTTGTCCAAGTTACATGCCCGCTCTCTCGGCCAATAGGGTTTTTAGGACAGTCGGCGTTGGGATGGTTCCCAAAGGCCAACTAGCCCCCAAGGCTGCAGCACTGAGCCAGTGTAATCTTGCCTCCTAGTTTGAGAGTCATAGTCCTTCACAAAAGACTAAGCTGTAAATTGCTATCCACTGCAATGGGGAAACTATTGACCATACAGCTCTCACTTTGCTGTAGGCCCAACTGTAAGATTATATCAATCCGTTTGATGTATAGACTGAGCGTTGGGCGATGCTACGATACAATACAAAAAATGTTTTGTGCCAAACACCACCCCAGTTTCGTCGTGAGGAAGTATTTCAGCGGGAGTCGTGATAACGGCAGAGACTCTCCAGCAATGGCGTGCCACAAAGAGACAGATACACCTCCTTCACCAAAGTGGTCCTGTCATCTCCCTTGGAGAAAATCCCGATCCGTCACAGTGGCTTCCGAAAACACGTGGCGGCGAAGAACAGCATCCCTGCACGTGAAAGCGGGAGGTGGGTGGATGGGATGTTTAAAAGTCAAGACTGAAGACTGGTTTATTGTCTGTACACAAGTGTTGGAAATTCTTTGCTCGACATGTACAAAAAGTGAAATACAAATAAAACTGAAGCAGAATTAGTTAAGAAAATGTGCACAAAGTATGCACTTCAGAAATGTTTTGTTCGACATGTGATAAAGTGGGATACAAATCAGCCAAAGGCAGATCGAGTCAAGATAATGTCATGTACATAAAGTATCTAATGTACATAAAGTATCTAAGCAGAAGTGCCACGTGCGTCCTGTCACATCTCTGTCCCTGGGTTAAGTTTCTCAGTGGTTTGGTCTTCTTCCTCTATGAAGGATATATATATATATATATATATATATATAGTGTGTGTGTGTGTGCGCGCGCGTGCGCGTGTGTGTGTGTGTGCGTGTGTGTGTGCGTGTGTGTGACTGTTACGTGGTGGGGTGCTGGTGTTGGTAATGACAGATGTTGGTTGAAAGTGGTTTTAGTATCGTTGATTTGTGAGTGCAATTTTGCGGGTATATTATCAAATATTATAATTTTTTTATGTGCCACATAATTATGTTTTCGAGCGTTCCTCGTGCCTTCAACTACAATCGGCTTTCCTTCCATTCTGGAATTTTAAGTCATATAATAAACAAAGGCACGAAGAACACACACAGCGGTAGCAAAGCATGGAGGAGACAGAGGTGTTTTTTGTTGTTGTTTTTTTTGTGGAGGGGGGGGGGTTGCGATGATTGCACCGTTAGAATCAACTGAACCTGCATGGGGCAAGAAACGGGCGAGGAATGGGAGGTAGGGGTGGGGGCATCCTTAAAGTTCCACAGAATCTTCCACGGGCGCAGAATAAAGGGAGGGGGGGCGGGGAGAGAGAGCTGACAATGCGCCTGCTACACCGGTAGATATATGTAATGTTTTTGCTGCCGTGTGTCAAAGGTGGCAACACTGTGTCAGTGTTAATGGACCTTCACTCAGGATGCAGCGGTGGCGAATACCTTGCCAGCTCAATTTACTGCCTCGGGTCTATGGGGAAGCCAGACATGTGAGGAGAGAAATGGGGGAGGGGGAGAGGAGGGGGATGAGATGTGGGGAAGTTAAACAGTCAAGACACGTGAATATTGTTGTGTTTACCTACAGGCGAGTGCAACGGCGGGGTGGCATGATCTGCTGTGTCTCAAATTACGAGTCGTTGTGTCTCCTCCCCATTATGATTTATATCTTGGTAGATTGTTTGGAGATGTTATGGAGTAAAAAAGGGGGGAAAAGAAAAAAAAAGGAAAAAAAAAAAACAAAAAAAAAAAGCACAGAATTGTTGTCCCAGACCACCGCGGAATTACCTGATTTCAATTAAACTTAAGATAATTGTTAACCGGATCGTGACGTGTATGCACTCAGCTGCCCAACATACCGATCACGACCAGTCAGATGTCAGGTTGAACATTTGGTGAACCAAACTGGGTACTTTATGTGTCTTTTCATCTTCGTTCTCTTCTTCCTCACCTTCTTCCTCACCCCCCTCTTCTTTTTCATTGTTCTCCTCCTCTTTGTCTCTTCTTCCTCCTCCTTCTTTTCTTCATCTTCCTCCTTTTCTTCTTCCTCTTTCTTTTCTTCCTCCTCCTCTTCTTTCCTCCTTTTCTTCCTCCTTCTTTTCTTCCTCTTCTTCCTCCTTTTCTTCCTCCTCCTCTTCTTCCTCCTCCTTTTCTTCTTCTTTTCTTCGTCCTCCTCTTCTTCTTCCTCTTTCTTTTCTTTGTCCTCCTTTTCTTCTTCCACCTCCTCCTCGTCTTCATCTTCTTCTTTCTTCTCATCTTCTTCGTTGTGTCTTCTTTTTAACTAAATGTTTTTTGTTCAAGTAAATGGAAAGAAGTAACTGCCAAGGATATGATGAACTAAAGATCACAGCCTTTCTCCTGCCGTTCCTTTTCAACGCTTTGCCGTTTAAACTGTTTCTGAGTTCATCGCAGTCTGTTGCGGCACCGTTCGCTTGAATGGCGGTGGTAATGTGGCGATGCGGATGGCCCATGTGGTTACCACGCAGCCAAGACAGTAAGAGTTGCTTTGCCAAAGGTTTTCCGCTTTGAATGTCCTGGGTATGCGGAGCATCTTTGGAAGTGGGAGAACGATGATGGATGATGGATGGTGGATTACAGCAGAGAAATTATATGTGGCACTGGGCGTGTTCATATTGGCATTCAGCTATACAGGTGGGGGCAAGGTATTATTACGTATCTTTAAAACAAGATAGAAGAAAGAAAAACAACAACAACAAGATAACACAACAAAAAACCACCCACCGGTTCCCTTGGAACATGTGCTGGAAGGTGTGTGTGTGCGCACGCGTGTGTGTGTGTGTGTGTGTGTGTGTGCGCGCGCGCGCGTCTGTGTGTGTGTGTGTCTGTGTGTGTGAAGGACTAACCTGAACTGCTTTTTCTACATTCATGATTTCATGCACGTTCACTCGTTTCTGCGAACATCATTCAGAATGTTTGACCGGTTTTTAACCCCTCCGCCGTTTTCAGCTCCGTTTTCAGGACAGAAATCCTGACTGACTCTCGATGTGTTTCAGACGACAAATCACGGGTAGTTCTCCCGATCCCAAACCCATTCCTGTGCCAGGAGTAAAAATAAATAAGGGAATTGAGAGGCTAACTGTATTGAGAAGCAAACGCTGATTTTCTGCCTCGTTGTGTTAAAGGTGGCATCAGTGCGGCAATGCTAGCGACTCGTTACTCACACAGCAAGGGAGCCCTGGGGAAAACACCGTGCCAGCTAAATTTCTCCACCGTCCTGTTTTACAGAGGGTATCATTAGCCGTGTGAGACATCGGGGATGAGTCGAGGGGGAAGAGTAGACAGTTAAGACATGTGAAGGTTCGTATTTACATTGAGGTGTGGTTTTATACCAGTCAGTTCTTGTTAGTGCACTCGCGCGTAGAGATAGCTGCTCGAGTAAATCACGTGATGTGTGTGTGTGTGTGTGTGTGTGTGTGTGTGTGTGTGTGTGTGTGTGATTGAGGTAGTTTTACACTCTCGAGTATCACTCTCTGATTTTGATTGATTACCTGATTGGATGTTTGGGTACTGAAGAGAACAATTGGGAGTTAGAGAGAGAGAGAGAGAGAGAGAGAGAGAGAAGACTACAAGCCCTTAAGAAAGAGTGATCAGTACCCATAATGCAGCCATGCGAATACACGTCAACTATCGAAATTATCCTCCCTCCCTCCCTCACACACACACACACACACACACACATATATATATATATATATATATATATATATATATATTATGATGATGATGATAATGATGGTTACTTATATAGCACACTATCCAGAAATCTGCTATAGGTCCTTTACAAAACGCATGGTTTTACACATAACGTTACATCAGCGTTACATAAAACACACCAAAAAGTTACTAGCAAACTTAACACCCAGTCGTAAGCACAATGCATACATATATTCGAACATACATTCAAACATACATGTGTACATACCAGCACCCTCTACACACACGCATGAACGCGCACACACCCAGACACACTCACATTCAGAGCACAGTAATGTCTATGAGAAGGCAACTCACTAGCACTCATCACAGCGTAAGCATAATGTAAACTGTCACAAGAACAGTTGTCTCTCATTACGCAAACCATCCATCTTCACGACAACGACATTGTCAGCACAGCCGACAAGGTAGTTATCACGACCAAGATAAAGAAGATATGCTTGTATGTACTGGTATACATATATACCGTTCACTCGCCCTCCTTCTCTCACTCCCTCCCCTCCTTCCCAGCCCCTGTTCCTCCTCTCCTCGAATGCCAGAGCCGACAGAGTGTAGTGGCAGCAGCCATCTACCTACAGCGATGCAGTAGCGAATTCCAGACACACTTCTTTGCCTCCTCGTCTTGATCTCAGTCACCCGGTCCAGACGATGCGATTCTTTTGCCTCCTCTTCCTGGCCCAGTTCCTTTATCATCTCTAGCGGTGGTCTGATGGGGTTGAGCGGTGGCCTAGTGGGTAATAACTAAATGCGCCCGACTAGGAACGTCTGTCCACGGGTTCGAGTTCCGCATACGGGCTGGGATTTTTGGGTACCCCCCCCCCCCCCCCCCTCCCACCCCCAATCCCTCCCCTTCACTACTGCTCTTAGTGAGGGGGTTTGCTCATTGTGTGTGACTCGAGACACAGCAGTCTACATGAAGAACGTGTTCAGTGACTGTACATCTTTTCTTCCTTTTGTCTCTGTCGAGTTCTCTTCCTCCCCACCCAGTCCTCTTCTGACCTTATTCAAGCCACCATGTGAACGTTTTCTGTGTTTCATTTATAGGTGTTAACTGGTATGTGTCTGTGGTTTAGCTTAGCCCTCCACGTCCACCCCCCCCCCCCCCCCCCACAACCCTCTCCACCCCCCCCCCCCCCTCCAAAAGAGAAGAATTAGATGTCTGACGTACGCATAGACCCAATGCGTTAGTCTGGCCAGATGTTCTGTGTAATTGTCAACCTGGCTCCGAATGAAAGGACAGCGGCCTTTATTCTTGGAACGGGGGGGGGGGGGGGAGCACTAAAGGAGTGGGTGCATTAACACCACCAGCCGTTCCACTGAGTCAGTGGAACCAAGCATTGATAACAAGGATTTGGGTTAGGACCTGGGGCAGGGGGCGGAGGGGAGCGGGATTTCCGAAACAGGGAATTAAACGTCTTACTGCAGCCCCCGTCTACGTAGTGGTGTGGAGGGGGAGGGTATGATTGACTGAGTGACCTGTGGGGTTTGTCCGGGACCCTTTATTCGCATGACTGACTGACTGACTGACTAAATAAACGTGTAACTCCTGTCTCCACGCTTCTGGCCGTGGACAAAGAAGAAAGCAGAGGAGATCTTAAAGCACCGGATCGACGAGGTTTCCTCCGAAGGAGGGTTGTGTGGTCGGAGGGACGACGGGAAGGGGGTGGAGGGACGGACTTGTAAATAGAGTTGAAGTCCCCAGGGGGGGCAAGGGACAATAGAAACCCAGTTCCGACCGACCGGTGAACGGGCTTACACAACTAAACCTCGCTCCGTCTGCAAACACCTACGTACCGGCCATACTGTCTCAGGGGATAGGGGATTACTTTCTTCTTTTCCCACCCCGGGGTGAGTAGAGTGGGTGCCGATACCCGTGTCACTTCATGGGCTTGGCCCCTGCCAAGGGGTGGGAGGGGGTAGGGGGTAGGGAGGAGGTGGGGGCGGTTATCTGACAAGGAGTCGACTGTGCCGGTGGGGTTGTGTGTGTGTGTGTGTGTGTGTGTGTGTGTGTCAGTCTCCGTATCCTCATATCGCTGATCGTGCAAAAAAAAAAAGCCAAAAAAAAAGAAAGAAAAAAAAAGCGTGGTATGTATCACAGGTTACTCTCGTCTTTAGGAGAAAGATCCCCCACTGTATTTTTCAAACTGTTTGATGCACAGATCAAGCCTGTGTTGAGTTATGGTGCGGAAGTTTGCGGTATTGATAACGATCTCAAAGTCATAGAAAGGCTGCATCCGTTTGCACTGAAAAGATTTTTGAATGTCATCACCAAAACGCCAAATCTTTTAGTTTATGGCGAGACAGGACGCTACCCATAATATATAAATATGTACACTAAGTGTTTGAAATACTGGTTACGTGTTGTCATGATGCCTACCCATCGTTTGCCATTTAAAGCAAGCAAAATGCTTCTATACCTACATGAACAAAATAAGAAAACGTGGGCCTCGTCCATTTGTGATGAAAAGGCGTTGTTGGTTTAATTTAAGGAACGTTTAGTAAGGTCCTATAAACATGAATGGGTAAACAGTATAAATTCAAACGACAGATTCTCATTCTATTGCTCATTCAACTCAACGTTAGCTTTACCATCGTATTTAAACATGTCAAAACACATTAGAATTAGAATGTTTTTTAACTCTGAGATTAGGAGTATCACCATTAAAAATACACAAACTATGTTTCACAGACAATGCTTCTGAAAGAAAATTTGATTGTCCACTTTGCAGATATCACAGAGAAACAGAAGTTCACTTCATTTAGTGTTGTCCAAAATACCATGAACCTAGGGAGTGTGTATATTGCAAAGAAGTATTTCAATCGTCTTTCCAACTTCAAACTGTCGTTATTATTTGCCAACAAAAACAGAAACGTCCAAACACGTCTCGCCACTTACATTTACAAAGCTTTTCAAATCAGAAATATGTGAATTATCAGTTATATCATTGTGTTATTTTCATACCACGCCTTTAGATGTGTTAACCTGTATTGATAAGGGTCAAAGGCCAAATCAATAAATATGTCAAGACTCAAGACTCCGTATCCTGCTCCCCGCCCTTTCTCTGTGATAGAGTGAGAGACAGTGATTTCAGAGAGAAATAACGTATGTGTGTGTTGACCAATATTGAGCTAAATGAATCGAATTAAACAATCCGTAATGTATGGATAACCTCAGCAAGGGGAAGTGAACTCCATACCGGACCACACACACACACACACACACACACACACACACACACAAACCCACCGGACCAGTCGGTAGTGGGAGGCAGGAGCCGAGGGGCGGGGATTACTGAATAAGGATTTACAGAAATCTGACCCCGTTAAAGAGACAGCCGAAAACAAATCTCAAAAACAACATCTCAGACTGGCGGTGAATAAAGCCACTGACATAAGCGAGTATTTTGTGTTGGTACGGGATAGATCATGTTTGATTCCTGCTGTTTTACAACAGAGCGAAATCACCGGTGGTTGAGGAGAGTACGGGGATGGGGGAGAAGTTTTGATGTGTGTTTTTTGTTCGTTTGTTGTTTTTTGTTGGGGGGGGGGGGGGGGGGGGGCGGAGAGAGAGGGGGGCAGAGGTGGGGCTGGGGGTGGTATGTGAGAACATACCAATTAAAATCATATTTTTGCTCACAAAACCAGAAACCCCTGTCTTTGTCACGACTTCCCAGCTTCGAAAAGTCGTAACAAAATTACCAATTTGGTTTTTCGGGCGTTACATACTCGATAATCACTCCGGACAAGTCAAGTTCTTCAGGCAAATTTATCATCCGTAGATTGACGTGTGCAGCTTGAAGTACTATCACCACCTGTATCTCCTGTCAAGCAAGACTTTTTTTTCTTTTCTTTTTCTTTAAAAAAAAACACACAAAAAAACAGCTACTCATTGTCGGAATCCGTGAAAACGAACGCTTAGCTACGAAAACTACGAATATTTCTTTCCACATGATTGCGGGAATAGGCTTTTTTACAAAAAAAATAAAATAAATGAATAAATAAATGAAATAAAAATAAAAAATACGCGCATGCGGTTTGCGAGTTAATTCCAAATGACAAACCTGGACTGTGTCAATAAGATTCGTTGATTCAGATGGTCGTTCGAGAACAATATGGAGCAAGTGATGAAGCGTGCTTCAAGCACAAATCGTTCTTCCTTCGCATCTTCAATATTATGCTATCGCGAATCGCCAACTATCGATACGATCAGCTTGCTCCATGAATTAAAAAAATGAATAAATAAAAATGTTTACAAAAATTATAAAGGGAATCGCTGCAGCTCTGTTTACCGACAAACGACCACTTGGTCAACTGTAGGCAGTGTAAGTCCTTCACTGAGTGTAAGTTTCAGTTTCAGTTTCTCAAGGAGGCGTCACTGCGTTCGAACAAATCCATACACGCTACACCACATCTGCTAGGCAGATGCCTGACCAGCAGCATAGCCCAATGCGCTTAGTCAGGCCTTGAGTGTATGTATATAAAAACTTTTGTATCTATCAGAGTGGATTTCTTCTACAGGGTTTTGCCAGAGGACATCACTCTCGTTGCCATGGGTTGTTTTTCAGTGCACCTAGTGCGTGCTGTACACGGGACCTCGGTTTATCGTCTCATCCAAATGATTAGATGCTCAGTTTGATTTTCCAGTCAAACTTGGGAGAAAGGGAGAGAGCGGGATTCGAACCTAGTCCCTCAAGGATTCTCTGTATTGACGGATGAGTCTTAACCATTCTGCCACCTTCCTCCACTGAGTGTAAAACACAGTAGCATTTCCATGCCTTGCGACTATTTAATCTAATACTTTAGATGAATGAGCACTGTAAAAAGTTGTAAGTTGTTACTGAAAACGATGAAAATGACTTCACTTAGACTGCGTAGCATGAACACACACACACACACACACACACACACACACAACACACACACACACACACACACACACGCATACCCTACACACACACACACACGCATCCATAACACACACACCACACACACACACACACACACCACTACACGGTTTTTCGTAGGAGTGCATAATCCTCGTTATTTTACATATTTAATTAAGTAATGTTGATTTTCATTCTCATAATGTATCTGGTAGATAAAGTGGGAATTGTTAAATGTTGTTATAATTACTAGAATTATATTTGATTGTTGATTTCCACAGATAAGTATACCACACCCCACCAACCTTTTCCAAGCTTTCGAATCGCAACAAAGACCCTGAAATGAGACTGGGAAAGAGGAACGACAAAGAGAGAAGCTTACGTGGTTACTTGGTAGTTGTCTTCTTTCTTTTGCCTCTTTGGGGTGGGTTTTTTTTGTGTTTGTGTGTGTGTGTGTGTTTTGGGGGGTGTTTTTTATGGGGGTTGGGAGACGTTTGTTGTTGTTTTTTGGGGTGTTTTTCTGGGGGGGATAAGGGGTGTTTTTTGGTGGGGGGAGGAGGCTGGGAGACTTTTCTTTTTTTTTTCTTTTTCTTTTTTAAAGATTTTTATTGCAGGCATTGTTGATGAATGGGTGGGTGTGGGGTTTGAAGAGATCGGGGGTTAGGGCGGCGGAGATGGGTTACAGGGTAGTTGTTGGGAGGCCGGGGTGGGGGAGTAGGGTTACAGGGTAGTTGTTGGTGGAGCGGGGGGAAGTTGGGCGTGGGGGTGGGGGGGTGAGAAGGCGGCGGATTTGGGAGTGGAAGAATCTGTGTTACCTGCCAAACTGACGATATCTTTGTTGGACAGAAGTGTGTGAGGAAGTGTCAAAATAACGTACGGTGCCTACCTGTCTGTGTGTACAGCTGTTGTGGCTCATGTAATGAAAGGTCTATCGGCTGTCTGTGCACTTATACACCTCTTCACCACAGTTTGCTTTCTTCTCCGTTTTCCTTTCCTTTTATTTTTTAAGCACTCGGGGTTTATCTTGGCACGCACGACACGCACACGCATACATACGCGCGTGCACGGACACACAAGACGTGCATACACACGCGCGCACACACAATATACACCCGCAGAGAGGGGGGGGGAGAGACACAGAGATGGGGAGACTGAAACGGGTGGATACAGATCAGCGGAGATGAGGCATTAACTCTTGTCTGTGCCACTCTGTCTCTGTCCCTTTCTCTCTTTTCCTTCTCCATTTACTCTGTGATTCATTTTCTGTCTCAAGCTCTGTCCCCTCACCCTCTCTTCCACTCTCTCTCTCTCTCTCTCTCTCTCTCTCTCTCTCTCTGCCCCTCGTTCTTTCTCCTTCCTCTCTTTCCCTCTATCCTACTAACCTGGATAGCATGAATGACGTGGCAGCGTGGGTGGTCAGGTTGGCGAGAAGAGAAAGGGAGAACGAGAAAGGGGGAAATGGGGTGTTAATGATGTCATCAATCAAGCCATGTGCCAACTTCGTACATTCGCTGCTTACATCGCCGTAGGTAATCTCTCTCACACCTTTAGTTAGAAATTAATGAACAAACAATTCATAAGAATAGCTCCACCCCTTGGACACATACGCGCCCTGTCCACCCTCAATACCCACCCAATCACACCAGCAAAGAAAGAAACAAAAATGAGTAAACAACAAAATATGTTTACAGAGCACAATAATAATAATAATAATAATGGTATTTATATCGCGCTGAATCTTGTGCAGAGACAAATCAAAGCGCTTTCGCACCAGTCATTCACACGCATGCATAACTCCAAAACTGTAGAAACTAAAGATAAGGAAGGGCAGGCAAGGGAGGCTATTTTGGGAAGAGGTGGGTTTTAAGGCCAGACTTGAAAGAGCTGAGTGTGGAGACTTGACGAAGCGAAAGAGGAAGTTCATTCCAATCGCAAGGTCCAGAGACAGAGAAAGAACGGCGGCCAAGGGCATGATAGTGTTTACTCGACGACATTCATCCTTGTGTATGCGTCGCTACATGTAACATATCCCACGTCTTCGGATAGACGTTAATAATCTGTTAAACAATCCATATCAGTAGCTCCCCCACCCACTCTCATACCCCACCTCCCAAGCAAAGAAACAAACTAAAGTGAATATACAAAAGAATGGGTCTACAGAGTTTACGAATACAAAGGTGTTCACTTGAAGTCAGCCCCCATGGCGTAAGTGTAAGTGATTGTTTTTCTGTTGGTTTTTTGTCTGTTTTTTTTAGGGAGTTGTTTTGTTGTTCTTTCTGCATATTGCTTCCACTGTGTGTACAGGTTTATTGTATTATTTAGTAATTTACAGTTGAATGAGTTTTATACACATAAACCGCTTTGAGATCTGTTTCAGGAAAAACGTTGCAGTTGTGGTGTGGGTTTTTTTCTCTTTTAATTGGGAGGAATTTTCTTTATTGTCCTGTAACAGATACTGGTGACATCAGACATTAATTTTTGTTGAAATATAATTTTTTTAGGCGTGAATGTCATCGTTTTATTGTTGTCATCGTGCGTCAGCATCTGGTGTGGTCAGCGTTACCCTGCCACGTTTCGTTCAGCGTGACAAAATTGTCGATTGTGTGGTGACTTTGGCTGTACAACGTCGCGAACATTACTTTGACACCAAAAAGCAAAAACAGGTGTTGCAAAATTCTAACTCAACGATTGAGAGACACTGACATTGACCTCAGAGGAAAGTGGTTCCATCAGTTAACAGTGCCTCAGTCTGTCCGTGTATTCAACGGGCGTTCAGTGGTGTTGTTATTGTTGTTCTCTGATCTTGAAAGGAAAATTTTGTTCAAAAACAACACAGATAAAAGAATATCGTTCCACAGTCATCCATTCATTCGTCCATTAATGCAGTTACACCCAACACTTTCTCGTAATCTGTGTCACGGGCCTGCTACAGACACAGACTGGCGGCTTTTGTTTGCTCGTTTTGTGTCTGTTGGTTTGTTTCCTGTTTGGGTGACACTGACTTCGAATAAGCTCCATGTGAACGCCCTCTTTAGAAAATTATCATTACTTCCCGTTTCTTTCCAGTTGTTAGATCAGCTTATAATGTGCTCATTGTGGGTGAATCGAAATACTGTTTGTAAGTAGTGTCCGTATCTACATATCATTAGTGAATGGAAATGGTTGTGTTTTTTTTCCTTGGTCAATAAACCGATCCTCTTTTTAGGTGTTGAGAAATGTAAGTGTATTATGCCTGTCACACACAGGCAGTACACACGTTCACAATACACGGAGAAACAAAATAAACGAGGCAGAGGAGTCTCTAAAAACGCAACCACATATGGACGTCGATGATTAATTTTACTCTTTAACGTGTTCTCCGCAACCACAAATGGACGTCGATGATTAATTTTACTCTTTAACGTGTTCTCAGCTATGGAGGATTGAACCCGTTCAGATGTCTGCAAAACTGCAATCATTGTCGATTTTGACGACGACGACAATGATGTTGATGATGACGAGGACAAAGAAGGAAGTAGAACGAAGCAGGACCAGAGCCTGCAGTCACCATGGATGGTATGTCCGATTGGTGTTGTGCCATTTAATGACGGAACTCAGACACACTCGGCTTTTCTGTTTCAAGCACGTGCTCAGAAGTGACAGCTTCCGCAGTCATTGTTCGCACTACACTGGTCACACATTACAAAAAGATTTCACAGTTTGGATAACAAGGCTTTTAGGCAACTGTAAAGTTCGTCTGGTTTTTTTAAAATTTTATTTGAAAGAGTACAAAAACGACGACACAGTGATCTTTTCATTGCTGTGACGAAGTTTTGACGTATCCTGTCAAGCGTCCGTGTCTGGGTTAAAAAAAAAAAAAAAAAAAAGGCCTAGAGACTGATGTACCATGCTCGCTTGATTACTTTGATATATATATATATATATATAATTTTGTTAACGTCACCTGGTTTAGAGATACGAAGTAAACGAAACGTGATATGAGAACATGGCAGGGACATATATAATCATGTCGACTGCATAATTGTAAATGAGCAACCCCAGGACATTGTATTCTAACAAAGATCTGTTAAGTAAATTGACTTTTTCTTCTTCATGTGCTATCTCGGTAGCCGCACGGCACGCAGAATGTATCACAATGACACGCAGAAGGCATCTCATTGGTTCACAGAAGGTATCTGTATGGCACACAGAAGGTATTCATGTTCGTAGAGTGTATCTCAATTGTTGGCACAAGGTATCTCAATGGCACATATAGGTATTTCAATGGCACATTATCGGTATCTCAATGGACCGTATTGGATATCTCTTGCAGATCGACCGTATCATCTGTCATTTTTTGGAGACAGTGATGTGTATCTCCACATTTGTTTGTCACGTCCTGTATCTCATACAACATAGCACACAGTCGTACTCACCTTCCGACACGATTCCGATGGGGGAGGGGAGGGGGATGAGGAAGGGAACTCGGTCAGACTTCACCGACAGTGACAGTGATTTAACGTCACCCCGGGTGGTGCGATTGGTGACACAGGTAACAGACACCCGGGGTGTCCTCGGCACCAGCAGAGTTCAGGCTCGGGAGACAATGGCACTGAATTAGTCAACAGCTAAAGCTTCGTTCTCACTTGTTGGACCCAAGTGCCGAAATGTATGTGGCCACAAGTGGTCAAGGGGTGTTACAAAACGTGGAGGTCCTGACCTTATCTACCCCGGGTACCCGCGCGCGCGCGCGCGTGTCAGACAACAGCTAATTAGTTCAGTAGTCAGTGGCCCAACACTGAACGTGAGTACGGTATCCTTCAGACTAAAGATGAGTTGATACGAAATGGAAGCTGTCCCCTCTATTCTCCCTGCTATTGACACTTCGGTGTTTTTCCAACTGTACAGAACTGTACAGTACTGTATGATACCTCTATACCTGACGCCTAGACACAAAAAAACTGGCAGGCGGACAGACGGACGAGAGCGCGCGCAGGCGCAGGCGCAGGCACACACACACACACACACACACAGGGAGAAAGAGGGGGTACAGAGGGAGTTGGGAGGGAGGCAGACGGATTGATTGGCTGATGAATGATTAACAGTTTCAGATCAGCTACCCATGGTAAAGTACTGATGAGAATTCACAGGTATGTGGCAGAATAATAGTGGGAATGGAGAAAGAGAGGACGTAATTCAGGGGGCAGGGGGTGGGGGGAAGAAAGAAAGAAAAACCAAGGCGACTTGTTTTTAAACGATAGACGAGCTTCTTTTTTCAAGTCACCCCAGACACGAACCATCGGGTGATCAAGGCGCTTTGTTCCTGTGAGACCAACGGACAGTTTCGGCCTGACCCCTCACGTGAACTTCTATGTTTTGGACGAGGGCATTGTGTTTTCAAACCAACAAAACACGTTCTCCTGCCAACGATTTCCAGAGCGCTATCAGTCTACACACACACACACACACACACACACACAAGGTCAGGATTCTCTCCTATCTTGGCTCAGTGGTATGGAACGAACTGCCCCTTTCCTATAATGCCGAACTGTTTTCTAAGCTGCTCTAATTTTTTTTCCACCAGATTAAAATCTCGTTTCCGATTGTGGTATAAGAAGTAGATATGACTAAAGTTCCGAATGTCTCAATAGTGACAAAATCATGTTCCAAATTTCTGGATCGGGTGCCAGACGACCATGCTGATACTTCTGTCTCATTCATCACCATCCACTGTTTTCACGTGCAGTTTCAAGGAAATCGACCCCTGTCATCGACATCCCACCAGATGTCACACCGACTTTCTTGTTCATGCTGAAAAATCTCCCTGTGTGTGTGTGTGTGTGTGTGTGTGTGTGTGTGTGTGACTTTGTTCGTCTCCAATTCTTTCCTCATTCTGCGACACAAACACATTCTTGACTGTCAACAGTGTCTTGTGGAGAAAGTAGCGTGACGTTGCTGTGACCACGCCTTTAAACTGACCCGATCCTGACGACGCCAACTAGTCAAACACACCATTTCCTGCTGCTGGTATCTACAGCCGCTCATCGTCACTTCCCAAAGGGAGTTCACCCCTGGTGGTGGAGAAGTACGCAGAGCCAGCGATCTCATCAGTGGCCCCGTGTTTTCATGAAAAGCAATCGATGAAAGACGTCCGCCCGACAGGCGCCATTGACTGAGTAGTTGTCATATTCATGTTGTGACAATGGGTCTGGTTGGGATTGTGTTGTGTCCGCGTACACACTGGTGGTCAAGCTGTATGTATAAAATGTCCCCAGTGCATGTGACATACGTAAAGTACGGGGAATATGGGCTCTTTGTCATCCGAGTCAAGGTCCTCAGGAAAGGCCATACTTGCGTTCTGCTCATAGAAGGATTTTTTTTTTTTTTAAATGATCTGCGAGAGATGCAGTGATTTGTTCATCACTGTGAGAGCCACTTAGGTACACAGATGTGTGTGTGTTAGAAAGTAAATGAGTGGGTAGAAACCCCCACCCCCTCCCCGAACCCCCCTAAATGGCTATGATCTTCGACCAAAGTCACTTTGTAACCCTTTTTGGGTGGGGGTGGGTTTTTTGTGTACGTGATGCTGATATATATATATATATATATATATATATATATATATATATATATATAAACATGCTGCGCTGCATCTGATTTCATCAATTAAACTGTGTCTTGATCCTCTTTACCATAATCATTTTTATTTTGATGTTTTGTCGCAGTTGACAGTGCAACAGAATCAACTGGCAGTCGAAATAACCATTGCCAGTATGTACGCTACAGTTTGTACAAGTATATGACTATACTGTGCAAGCCATTCGACCAGTCTGACTGTGAAGTGTAAATACTAACTGCGATGTGGTAATGTTTTTTTTTTAAAGAACCCAACCAAACGTAGCCTTTGCTGAAAACATGACAGCACACCTTACCGAAGTGAGCCACTATCATCAGCTACCCACCGTAAACCCTTTTGTCTACAACAGTCGCGTGCCGGGGTTTACAGGAAGTCATGTGTGTGTGTGTGTGTGTGTGTGTGTGTTACTGAGGCATTGTGTGTATTTCTTTCACTGCACTTCACTTTTCCCTCCCACCTCCCCCGTCCTCCTCCTCCTCTCCCCTCCTACCCTCCTGTTCCCCCAGTCGAACCACCCATCATATTCATAACAAGATTAGTCACGGCTGCTCGTTCCAGGCCATTAGAGTGATTCGTTGGTCAATATTGACGGTGGGTCCAGAGTCCTGATGACGAACGTAATATAGTACAGCCAGGCCGGAGTGTAGGACTACCTGTCAGGACGGGACGGCTGGCATTTGTTGGAAACCCGGCACAACAGGGAACAATGACACTTGACGTCTTGATAACGGTGTGTGTGTGTGTGTGTGTGTGTGTGTGTGTGTGTGTTACTGAGGCATTGTGTGCATTTCTTTCACTGGCTCCTTTTTGTTCTTTCTTTCTTCTGTTATGGTGTGTGTGTATGTGTGTGTGTGTGTGTGTGTGTGCGTGTGTGTGTGTGTGTGTGTGTGTGTTCTTTGCATGAACCTATTGTTCGGGGATTTATCACCTGTTTGCTTGTTCGTATTATTATAATTATAGTCACGAATAGCATGCATTGGGAACTCACAGGACAGTGTCGGTCTTGCCTCGGAGAAAGGAGAGGGGAAAGATGCATTCTTGTAGGCATGCAAGCGCACGTTTACACACACACACACACACACACACACACACACTCACACACATACGTGCGCAGGGGGGGGGGGGGGTGAGGGGGGCACTGGTGTCGATAACGAATCAGAGAGAGAGAAAGTTGTGTGTGTGTGTGTGTGTACCCCAGCATACTGAGAAGTTGAAAACTAAACTTGTACAGACCCACATATAGGTGAAGGAAAACGACGACAAAAAGTAAGTGCACGACACAATAGCTGCGGTATCCCGTTTCCACCCCTGTGCATGACGAGGGCTAACAGGACCCACTTGACACGCTGTCTCCTGGACGGCTTCGTCTGTCTCACTGACCTGCTCTGGCTCTGCCCTACATCCTTCTGTCCCTTTAAGTTACCTTACACTGACGTGTAGTGCTGTGGCCTTGTGGTCTTTCGTCCGACTAGGACGCGATTGTCCGCAAGTTCGAGTCCCATATACATAGATAGGTAGGTAGATAGACAACACACACACACACACACACACACACACACACACACACACACACACACACACACATACATACACATACGTAATACATACATCCATACACATATACATACACGTGTTGGTTTGAGGGAAGGCACAAGTTTTTTGTGAAATCCCCTTTTTTGTCAAAGAAACATAGACGGTGCGTCCATTTGATATTGTGTTGTGTGAAACACTAGAAGCTAAGTTCTCCGTCGATTGGATTGTTTAATTAATTCATGAAGTGTTGCTTTTTTTAAGGGTTTTTTGTGGGTTTTTGTTTTTTGTTTTTTTGTTTTTGTTTGTTTGTTGTTGCTGTTGTTTTTGGCCGGGTAAGAAAAGAAAACTCTGTCATATGACATAGTACGTTGTGAAAGAAGCTGAGTTCTGCGTCGATCCAATGTGTTTAATTCATAGCTTGTTGCTTGAAGTACATCCGACTTTGAGGACCGCCTCATAGCTGGCGTTCGTCCTCAGCCGAGACTGCGTGCTTCGACACTAGTGGTAGAAGTAGCTGCCGGGGCCACTCAGTGCATTATTGATTTGGGGGATGTTTTGCGCTCATTTGCTGTCGGGCAGACAGAGAAGTCTGAAGGCCTTGTTCATCGACATGAACAGCTGTGAAAATGTAGCCTCCGAACTGTTAGTTTGGAGGACGATGCAGACAGGCGAGAGGCCTTACAACGCTTTCTGGGCGATCCAGGGCAAAGAGACCGAGGGCGGAGACCCCGAGCCAGACAATCCAGCATCAGACCACCTGTGTGCGGTGTGGGAAGGACTGTCACTCGCTATTCAATAACCCAAAACTGCCGTACTCCCTGTCCAGCCACACCCGGAGCTGTCAGAATCACCACCGAGACCGAGAGAGATGGAAGCCTATCATATTAGCTGTTTTGTACTTTGCATTTTATTTTAAATCTTAAATTGATATTGGAGTGATGGCCAAGAGGTAATCCATCCGCATAGGAAGCGAGAGAATCTGAGCGCGCTGGTTCGAATCACGGCTCAGCCGCCGATATTTTCTCCCCCTCCAACTAGACCTTGAGTGGTGGTCTGAACGCTAGTCATTTGGATGAGACAATAAACCGAGGTTCCGTGTGCAGCATGCACTCAGACATGTAAAAGAACCCACGGCAACAAAAGGGTTGTTCCTGGACAAATTTTGTAGAATAATCCACTTCGATAGGAAAAATAAATAAAACTGCACCCAGGAAAAAACAAACAAAAAAATGGGTGGCCGCGCTCTCCTTGGGGAGAGCAGTCCGAATTTCGCACAGAGAAATCTGTTGTGATAAAAAGAGAAATACAAATACAAATATATTGTTGTTGTTTATGTCAGTGGGTGTGCTTGTCTTTTTTTCTGTTCTGAAGACGGTTTTAAAATATGGGTATGCATCTTGTACCCTTTGAAATCTTTTTGTTTTGTGGCTAGTTTCTGTTTGTAACCAACCTTTATCGTGTGTAGATTACAATGAAACAGATAAGATTATCAATAACTGATTATCGCAGAATTATGTGGTTGCAATCTGAAACAATTATATCTTGCACATGTCGTAAAACTATTTTTTCTACTTTCTTCTTTCGGTTTCTTTTTGTTGTTGTTGTTTTACTTTTTTTTCCCTTTAGCATTCCATGAACGTGTGTCGATGGTGACATTACTGTGCCGAGTGCACCGACTGCTCAGTAGTGAGAATAACTATTTTACCTCGTCTGGCGTGTGTTTTCACACACACACACACACACACACACACACACACACACACACACACACACACACACACACACACACACACACACACAGAGGGAGAGGGAGGGAGGGACTGAGGACTCATTGATTGACTAGTATATCAGACAGGCAGTGAGAGGGTAGCTTTAAGTCGCCGGGCTGTCCATTTATTTTGCATGTCTGGTCCCCGCCCTCCTTCCGACCAGCGGCGAAAAACCTGCATGCAATATTCACCCCAACCAGACACAAACATCACATGACAAGGAAGGAGGGGTAGGAATGGGAGGGAGGTTCCGGGCGTGGGGGAGGTGCTGGGTGAAAGTGGGTAGAGGAGGGCTGTCGTCTGCTGACTCAGTTCATGACAAACTCTGTGACCATAGTCTTTGTCCAGAAACCCGCCCTCTCGAACAAAGAAACCCTCACCAAACCAAGTTGACCCCAGCGCTGAATAACACGTCCTTGAGGACTCTTTGCCAACAGGTCGATAAACTCAACTCATCAACGACAGTCTTTTCCCCCTGTGCACAAAAGGTAGCAGCCACAGAGACTGACACTGGTAACACAGTGTACGAAAGATATCATTAACAGTTTCCGACGATGATGCCTAACGAGATGGAGAGGGGCTTGGGGCATCTCTGGAGGAAAACAAGTGCAGGTGGACAACTCTTCTGTCCGTACCTTAACGACACCATCAGAAATTTTGGCAGTGGCAGTGACCCGTCCCCGATCCGCGGCACATTGATACGCTCTTACAGTGTTGTGGTGTTCCTGGTATCTACAAACTCAACATGTTTGCACCATAAGCTTAGGATTACGAAGGAGGCGATGATGGTTCAGACTGTCAGACTCTACAGGATCAAGATCTCCTGCACACACGGGTGCCCCTGTGGCATGGGTGTCCAAACCCCGATCACGTCCATGAGTCGTGCCCAGTCATGCTGCACTTAGATGTCAATTCTGGCCTGATGCAGTGGACCTTGAGGAGAAACTGGGTTTCGGTGCACCTGGTGGGTGGAGGTTTTTCACATCTCCCGGGTCAACGTATGTGCAGACATGCGAGTGCCTGCACCCCTTTCCTGTGCATACGCGCGTAGGAGATCAAATACGCACGTTAAAGATCCTGTAATCCATGCCAGCGTTCGGTGGGTTATGGAAACAAGAGCATACCCAGCATGCGCAACCCCGAAAACGGTAAAAATGGTCACACACGTAAAAGCCCACTCGTACATGTATACGAGTGAGTGTAGAAGCTGCAGCCTACGAACGCAAAAGAAGACAGTGTGAATTATGACTGGTCAGTTCAACTGAAGCATTACCCAGCCTTGAGTGTCTGGTCAAAGGACCGAACATGCAAAATGCATGACTACCCCACGGGACAAAAGCACAGTCTAGTGCCATTTAAAAATCATTATATCAAAGAAAGGAAAAGGAAAAAAAACTGCTGTTTTTATAAATACGGACAAACACAACAACAATGCAAAAGAAGAATGTAACAGCCGCTAGTAAATAATTCATCTTTGCACAAACCTTAGGGATTCCTAAAGACGCGAGGAAGGTCAGAATATGTGCAGAGCATGACTGGTCAGCTCCTCTGTACCATGACCCAACCCTCATAGTGTCTGTAATTCTATAGTTTTAGTGTCTACACTATCGGAGGACCGGACATGAAAAATGCATGACTACCTGGCTGCTGATGTAGCGGAAGGGAATGTTTTCACTCCACTCATGTCGGCCCAGAAACACCCCCCTTGGACTTATTTCATGGCTGGCCGTTTTTCTTTCTTCTTTTTTTTCAATTCAACGCCACGCTCTATTTTTACTCTGATCCCCTTTTGCACTAGAATACTTATTTTTCCCATAAATGTGCGTTATGGTACGCTTGAAAAAATATAAAAGATATTAAAATAAAATAAAAATTGCACATCTTGAGGGGGCTGGGCAGGGTGTGCGGGGTTGACTAAATTGCCTCTACCGCTTTTTTTTTCAACAGTATTATGCTACTTTGTACTTTCTATTTAATGTGATTGCATTTAATTTGAAGGACATGGAGTCATTTCAGGGCAACGTTGAATCAGGTCTTCCCCATAATATCTCCATGGGGCTGACTTGGGGTGGGTTCATTCTGGGGCATCGCACCGGCCACTTGCGGCTGGCCCTTCACTGACAGATCAATCAATCAAACGGCCCTCTGTATGCAAGGCTCAGTAGCACTGAAGCAATGTTATCAGAAGCTGGACGTGCATGTGTTTGGGAATCGCGAAGCTTTACAAGCCCCCCCTCTTTGTTTCACGATTCCGAACATCAGTTTGAAAGGGGCGTTCATACCGTTGTATGTCGCTTGAAACTAGTAGCAACAAGAGGTTGTGTTTATTCCAAACCTCTCCATCGTAAAGAGAAAATCAATAGAAAACTGTTATCGCTTTCACGGAACTGTTGTTGCTATAACCATGGACATTTTCTCCCTTTGTTTTTATTTTAGGAAAGACAGAATAATATGTAGGGACTGTAACAGGATTGAAATTGGCGATTGACTTCACTTCCTGTTTGTCCAAAACGTGCAGCCACAAGTTATAAGTTCATTCCGAAACTATATCATAGAAATAACGTTCATGTACAGTTTTTGCAATGTGTTGAGCACACCCTCACGGAAATACCTGTTGAACTTGCCTAATTTATATATATATATATATATATATATATATAAAGTGGGGGAAACAAATGTATGTATTCATTTCCCCACCCATTGGTGATGTGAAATACTTTAATGTTCGGCTTTTAACTTACTGACCATTACGCCCCCTGGCATGTAGGGCAGGAACAAAGAACCGCCACTCTTGCTTTGGACCAGTCTCGGAATGGTTCCCCAAGTGTCTTTCAGTTCTTCTTCGGTTATTT
The DNA here is from genome assembly GCF_041734735.1 of Babylonia areolata. Classification (NCBI taxonomy): domain Eukaryota; kingdom Metazoa; phylum Mollusca; class Gastropoda; order Neogastropoda; family Buccinidae; genus Babylonia; species Babylonia areolata. The sequence continues at coordinate 18,705,543 of NC_134879.1, forward strand.
TGTACCAGGTGTTCTTTGGCCTTCATCACTCGTGTCAATGTTTGTTTATTTATTAATTTATTAATTCATTTATTCACTTATTTATCTATCCATTTGTCTATTCATTTATAATCTATTCTCTTACTTTATTCATAATACGTAAGAATTATATTTTTTTATCAAATGCGCTTAGAACCGCAGGGAATTATTATTATTATTATTATCATTATTATTATTGTTGTTGTTGTTGTTATAAGCGTGAAATGTGTGAAACAATGTTACCGTGTATTTCGTGTTCACTTATTCTTCGTTTCTCTCCTTGTTGTTACACCCACAAAACAAACCGGTTTAATCAACCAGGAATGAATGGAAAATAAAGAGTGTTCCTTGACACTGATAACTAGCTTCCCACATCCCCTTTATCAATTCTGTCGTTACTCGCTTTTATTTTTTCTTCTTTTTTTTTCTTTTTTTTTTCTTGCTTATTTTTCCACCCTCTACTGTTCGATGCCCCTGGGCATTAGGGTACTAGTCTTTCACACTGAGACTGAAAATTCTGTGGAGTGTACACTAACAGTACAAAGAATAAAGGGAATGACAAAAAGTGAAATTCTGGACGAATCTGGGAAGAAAAATCGCCTTTCGTTATGAACACGTAAGTTTCATCCGTCATGCGATTCGCACATCTTTTAGCTTGTATTTTCGTTTGTGATCGAATACGGATAATTTGGAACAAAAGACCATACTCAGAGGCGATGGAAGAGGGCAGTGAACGGTTCAGGCAGCAGACGCTGTACTGAGGTGACCGTTATACCCTTGGGGAAAAAGTAAGATCGTCCCCCCCCCCCCCACCACTTCCCCCCCTCCCCCCCAGTATGGTGTCTAGAACACGATCGTCCAGACAATCGATGATATTTAGTTATACAAAAGAACTCCAAATAAGTGCTTGAATAGACATAACGAAAATCAACGATCAAACCATCGGTTTTAGAACATAGGTAGCATTGGGTTCAACGACCTATTGGCAAAATGCCCCGTAGGTCATTAATTGTTCAAGGCCTGGACCTTGATTTGATGAAGGTTGCGTTGTTCGAGGGGGTTAGGTCCTATCTTAATAGTAAGACATGACCTACACACTATATATTGCTGTTTGTTGATGATGATTGCCCCGTCTGTGGCGTGTCATACACACATTTTTTACCCACGCTGACCATACCCGGAAGCAGAAGGCATCGGGGCAATGAACGATTCAAGCAGCAAACGTTGTACTGAGATACCATGGGGGAAAAGAGGAAGGTCGGCCAATGTTGGCGATGAAAACACAGCTGTGTACAAGTGCTTGTTTTCTCCTTTCAGTACTGGAAACAACGCTATCGGGTGTGCTGAGCTGCTACCACCACCACCACCCTCCTCCCCCCACACCCCCTCAGCCTCCCTTCACCTCTCTTCACACCACCTCCTCCCTATTTTTGCCTTTCATAGTTAAGTGTTGCTTCTGAAAAAGAAAAAGAAACAATCAGTGCATAACTTACTACATTGCCGTGTGGACATTTTCGGAGAATTGTCCACATGGTGGTTTCGTAGGTTCATTCGTGTGTGGGTGTGCATGTGTGCCTACATGCGTATGTGTATATGTATGTGAGAGACAGACAGACAGACTAGAGAGAGATTTAAGAGAGACCAGAGAGTGAGTTTTATAGAGCAAAAAATAAATAAATAAATAAAATAAAATCTCACCCCCATCACTGAATTATGTGTGGCTGTGTCAAAGAGAGAGTCAGGGATAGTAATCAGTATCAATATCAGTAGCTCAAGGAGGCGTCATTGCGTTCGGTCAAATCCATATACGCTACACCACATCTGCCAAGCAGATGGCTGACCAGCAGCGTAACCCAACGCGCTTAGTCAGGCATTGAGAAAAAAAATCAATTAAAAATAGGGATAGTAAGAGAGGCTGAATAGGCGAAATGGGAACGGCGGCTAGGCGAAACAGAAATAAGAGTCAAACGCTGAAGAAGCCATATAGGGGGCTGCTGGCATGATCAAAGAGTAGGCGAAAATGGATTAGGCGATTTGGACCTGCTCCGTTTTAAACGTTGGAAGGCCCAGAGTTATCCCGAATCTGTGCTACTATATTGTTGCTTATGTTTCAGTTTTGGTTTCCAGAGGACAGCACTTATGTTGCTATGGGTTCCTTTTCAGTGCGCCAAGTGCGTGCCTCACACGGGACCTCGGTTTTGATCGTCTCGTTCGATCGACTATACGCTCAGTTTGATCTTCCCGTCAAACGTGGAACAAAGGGCGAGACAGAGATTTGAACCCAGACCCTACGTCTGGTCACACAATAGTCCCAGCCTCTTCCTAAAATCTCCTCAACCCATTCCCTTCCCTTGATACAGAGTTATGTATGCTTGTAAATGTATTATCATTATTATTGTTGTTGTTTTTGTTTGTAGGTGGTAGCATTACAACAAAAATAAGAGCACAGACGAAGAGAGTATTTATGTCTAACACATTACGGGGGGTACTTCTTGACGTCATGCCTGCTGATGCTCTGCCACGGACCTGAAAGCTGTTTGTTTGTTCCTGATAATGTAGCGTCATTCTAATAGAACGTGCCAGGCAAGGTGTGTGTTTCTTTTCTCGTATTATGTGCTTGATAGGAGGGAAGAGAGAAATAGGCAGACAGACAGAGTAAAAAAAAAAAAAAAAAAAAGGAGGGATATTTAAAAGGAGGGGGGTTTTTGTTGTTGCTGTTGTTGTTGTCTTCCTGTTTTTCAGTACGCTGCATGAAAACTGTTTCTTTTTGTTCCTTATTTTTCTCATTATACGAGAAGACGGCCATACGATGGTCCTAGTCCCTTCCTCAAATCTCTACCCCCCGACCCCCCGTGCACACACACTCCCTTGTCAGCAGATTCTCTCTCTTTTTTTCAAATGTCCTGCAGGGTTTTTGCTGTTTAAACAGCGTTGACACCAACTTGTGTCAGATGATCCACATGATGCAGCAGCGTGGCGGTGTCTACCAGCGGTGTATGGATACAGCAACAGAAAGAAGGGCACAGGAGACAGTCGGCGGCAGTGTTTCTTGACGCCAAGCCGACTCGCTGCCAGCTGATGTTCTCTCTCTGCTCATGAAACCCGTTGGTTTGGTTGTTCCTGGTATCGTCACTCTAATATAATGTGCTTTATGTATTTATCAGAGACAGAAACGCACTGAACGAATTTTATTTAATAAGAGGAGGGGGTTACTTTCCCTTTCTATTTTTTTTTCAGTAGACTACATGAAAAAGCTGTTTCTCTTTTTTTTTTTTTTTTTTTTTAGCCTTGTGAAACAAGAAGATGGACATACAATGGTTCCAGCCCCTTCCTCAAATCTCCTTCCTAACTCCCTTCCACGAAAAAAAATCACTTTTTAAAACGATCCTCTGCTAGGCTTTTTCTGCTCAAACAGTACTGATCCAACTTGTTTGAGATCGTGATGTCCCGAAACAGGCAGCGTTGTGGATAACAGCAGAGGAGACAAGAGAATGGGGTGGGGAGAGGGAGAGGAATCGTGACTCAACCCCGGGAGCAACGCAACATTCACCGAGCCAAGACCCAAACCGTGAACTCCTCCTTCTTCTTCTTTGCGTTCGACAGCTACGCAGTCAGGGTCGAAGTCCGAGGGATGCCGCAAACTCGGACGTCCGGTGAAGATCGGCTGCCGTCCCCCAGAGCTTGGTGTTGAGGTCAGCACCCCCAGGCCAGGACTGCTGCCGCATCTTCTCATACAGGGGGCAGTCTTGGAGAATATGGGATGGGGTCTGGTCAGCCTGGCCGCAATCACATAGGGATGTGGCTGCCACTCCAATCCTCTGCAGGTGTGCTCGGAGGCCGCAGTGTCCTGTGCGAAGGCGGTAGATGGTAGTCTGGTGTCTTCTCTCCAGTGTCCTTAAAAGGGCGTCAGCCAACAAATTGTCAAACTCCACTGTACTGGACGGGAGTTAGCGGGAGTGCTTCTTGACTTTTTTTTTCGTGTATTTTTCTTGTTCGACCAAAAGATTACCATACAATGGTCCGTATGGTCCCAGGTCCTTCCTCAAATCTCCCACAGCCCCACTCCCTTCCCCGAAGGATTTTTTTTTTTTTTTTTCAAATCCCCTGCTGGACATTTGCTGTTCAAACAGCGTTGACACCAACTTGTTTGAGATTGTTCACATGCTGAAACAGCCAGCACAGCACGGCGGCGACCAACAGTCGCGGATGGATACAACAGAAAGAAGGGGACATAATAAGGAGAGAGTCGGCGGGAGTGTTTCTTTACGCCAAGCCGGCTGGCTGCTGGCTTATGCTGTCTGTCTGATGCTGTCTGTCTGCACCTGAAAGCTGTTTGTTTTGTTTGTTCCTGGTAATGTATCGTCACTCCGATATCACGTGCCAGGCAGGGTGAGTGTTTCTGTAGGCGCGTATGTGTTTGTCAAAGAGAGGGAGAAAGGTGGGGGTATAAGGGAGGTGGAAGGAAGGGAGAGATGGAGGCACACACACACACACACACGATTTCGATGTCTCGTGCCAAACCCAAGTGCCTCACATTGGACCGAAGTGATGATGATAATTATTTTGTATAACCACAGAATTTATTGCAATTTGTAGATTCGTATCTTATGCACTTAATGTAAAGTTTACAAGATAATACTGTGACCAAGCGCGCTATGCTTGCTCCAACACTATTCACGCACAAGCCAGAGCAGACGACGTTTTTCCTCCTAACCCTTGCACAGAATATGTGACGTCACTCTGCTTACATCATTTTGTCCTGGCCAGACCACCTGCTGACTGCTCGACCAGTGTTGCGTCGCGATACGTCATTGGCTGAGAGCAAACTTGTGTTTCTGTTCCACAGTATTTAATTAATAGCTCTTTTGTCAGATCAGTAAACTACTAGTATTATATACTGGCAGAATCGTCTTAATTCCATCTTTAAATCTATTCCATTTATGTTTGCCTACGTGAAACTGATTTAACGCTGTAATTTTCAGCGACGAGCTCGTTAAAACTGACCCTGTTCAGGTGACTTAAATTAAGATTATAAGTTCATCTTAAATAATCAACACTTCATTTTACACTCATTATAAAGTAGGCGTTGAGCTCTTTCTTTTGCAACTTATCCGATGCAAATCGGTTCAGTAATCATCTAGAAATCTGTCACTGAACACCATGTAACAAGCACAGTTCTCATCAGATTTCTTCAGATTAGTGACGATCTGGTTTGCAGCCCACGTGATTGTCTTTGTAGTTCGCCTAATTTGTATAAATTGGCCGAGCGGGTGATGAGTGGTCACTTCCACACCCGAGCCAGCCGCGGCCAGCACCTGCTCCCTTTGTCTCTTGCTGTGTAGTGGTCAGTGTCGTTCCCACAACAGCATCTCGCTACGTATGGCTGTAAGTACTATTGTGTAGAACGTGTTGACTTGTGAAAGGTATTCTTCGACACAGTACTTGTGTTCATATAAGTATGTTCAGTTGTTGCTTTGTTCAGTAAATTCTTTGTTTAGTTATGGCTTTGACATGTTAGGCACAGCTCGGTTATGATTGATCTAGAAAATCGCCATGTCGTCATATGTTCGTAGCAGTATTCCATTTGATTCTTTTTACGTCAGTCAATGACGTCTCGGGATACAAGAAAGTCGGCTACAACCCGCTATTGCCGCGGCCCGTTGTTGCCGCGGCCCGCTATTGGCCCGTTGTTGCCGCGGCCCGCTATTGCCGCGGCCAGTTGTTGCCGAAGCCCTTTTTTTCTTTTTGTTGGTCTTTTTTTTAATGTTTTTTTTTTTAATTTCATTATGTACATTAATTTTTATTGACGAGAAAATCTCTTACACAAGGAGAAAGGACGACCCCCAGCGGAAGTTATAATTCGTCAGGAAGGATTTATTCGCTGAACAAGAATAGAAGAGTAAAAGCAAACAAAAGACAAAACATAAGAAAAGTATAGAGAAATGCATAGATCAAATGAAAGTGAAAGTTAGAGGAATTATGACATGAAATGATATTTTTAATTGTGAAACAAAACAACAATCTTGTTTGCATCGTTGTCTTATAAATCAAGAAAATTAATCTGGATTCGTCACATTATGTTCAACACACATTCAGGTGTCATCACATATTAAAAGCCAAAAAACGGTGGGGAGGGACGAAAACAAGGGGGTGGGGGTGGGGGACAAATAAAACTAAAAAAAGAAATAAAACGTTCGTAACGTACCACGCTTTCTCAAGAAGACAATTTTACACAAAAAAAATCAAAAGAAAGTGCACTGACGTGTTGTTGGAACCAAACTACAAAAAGAGATCTTTGCGAGTTGCACTAAAGGTGTTTACAATACTGGTTGTGGCATCAGTGCTTCACAAGCGAAATAATGAACTCACGAAAACACACAAGTGTTGAAAGAAAAACAAATGGGCAAGTCAAAGAAACATTATCACAAGTTTTGATTGATTGTCAAATTTTATGACGTCATAGACACCTCAAATTTGCACATATCACAATGCAATTTACAGACATTTTTGCACGTAAGACGAACTGTCATGTTGACAAAATTGGTAGACATACGTCAGAGAACATTTAAGATAATCGAATTTTTCATATTTATATTTTTAGAAAAATGTTACCTTGAACTTTGTTCAATGTAAAATGTTTTGATTTCTATAGACAGAACCTATCAACCTTTAGTGAAATTTGATATCAATCGGTCGAGTCGATTGCGAGTTATAGCCCTTTAAATTTTCTGTCACGGCAAAATACCATACCTTATTCAAACTGCTGTAGCAAGGTCAAGGTCAAGGTTCAAGATTTCAATGTGAAATCCAAAATCGTTGCGGCAACAACGGGCCGCGGCAATAGCGGGTTAAGGCAACAACAACGGGCCGCGGCAATAGCGGGTTGCGGCAATAGCGGGTTGACCCCAGAAAGTCTGTTCCAGAATGTTCTAGGGGATGACTCATTCTCTCTCATCTGCTGTCACTGAAGGTTAGGTTACTTATCCCCGCTTCAGCGGAGACGATTTAAATGTTGAGCGCAAGCTTAGCTATGCTCATATTTGGCTTTGATGCAACGGATAACTTGTGTAAGTTCATTCTCCACTTAATGGTTAAGCCATGATGGTGCTTCACTTACTCTCTGGTCTATCAGGTTGCCAGTATTATATCTAAGCCACTGATTCTCCAGCTTGTTTACTATTCAGGTATTATCTTACATGCTGATCTCGGTTGTACTGCTACAGTGTGCTCAGTACTCTAAGATGTGTGTAGTATTCTGTTGAGGTGATTACAAGATAGTGTTTGATTAATATCAGTTATTGGTTAAAACCACCTGATATGCATCAGTCTGTTAATTGTAAGTTAGTTATCATGCTCTCTCCTATACGGCTTATTCCCGTATAGTGCTACATGATAAACTGCTTCATTTGAGTCACTTTGACACAGTATGAGCTTTTTGGGTCCAGACCAAGTAATAGTCTTTCCAGCTCAGTTATGCTTTCTCCTATACAGCATATTCCGGTATAGTGCCACATGATGATTGATTCATTTGAGTCGCTTTAAATTTAATACAGCTAAAATAGTTTTCCATGGATTAGGTTGTTTGGTTACTTTACTAATTAAGTATAACCCTAGCCCTTTAGTTGCATGGTCTTGGGGACCAGGTGAAGAATAACAGGCATGTTACTTTTATGAGTTTACTGTGTATGTGTACTTGATAGTGAGTATATTTTATAAATTATATGTTAAGTGTTTTGTGTACTAAGTTTGGGGTTTGATTTCCCATTTGGAGTTGATAGGATGAGTTTGTTGTATTTTGATAATGATGTTGTTATTATTTACTATAAGGTATGTTAGTATTAATGGTACTTGACTAAGGGAGTTGCATATAGTTGTTTTGGGCAAATACCAAACCCAGAGGTAGGCACAGCACTGTGTATGCTCCATGCTACCCACATCCATGAATGACTGACTTCCCACTTATGGTGCTTCCAGTGTTCATGTATTGTAGAATATGGTTTTTGTGTTTCGGTTTGGTTTTGTTTCCCTCCTTTATGCTTTGTTGATGCGGGTACTCTACCAGTCTTGGTCTTTGCCTCATGTATGTTCATTGTTATACGTACATGCAACGTTGACATTGTATTTATGGCTTTTATTTGTTTGTGTCTTGCAGGCACTGTTTTTCCTGTAATAGCTGTAGTAAATAAACAATTGAAAGGGCGTCCGCTTTCATATGCTCCTGCCTGCACGAGAACCTGCTATCTTCTACTGTTCCTCATTCCACTCCAACCATACCATTATCCCCTGTCCTACTTACCCCTATCTCCACTCCACTCCAACCCTACCCTTACCCTGAGTCCATCACAATACTATAAAAAAAAAAAAAGCTGTAATAGTATAAAGGAAAAAAAATGAAACGCCTTGCACCATTTTCGTTAATCTCTCTCTTTCTTTGTCTTTCTCTCTCTCCAAGTAGTCACAAAACTGGCGTGAACGTCATGTATTTAAATTGAGTTAACTCTCTCCATACGAACGGCGAAAGAGACGACGTTAACAGCGTTTCACGCCAATTACCGTCGTCAAAATATTGCAAGCGAAAGGCTCTTATACTGAAGAGGTGAATGTTGACAAAGAATACCACAATTCTGACGACGGAAGCTAAAGGTTGGGTCATTCAGACACCCACTGGACATCTGAAGGGTCTGTGTAGAGGAGAAGAGAGGACTGGCCGTACTGAGTAAGTTAATATCAGAATCGGAAACACAGCTCACGTCTTGTATGCCGTTAAAATCAATCATTTACACGGTCATGCTTTTTTGTGTTAATATCTTTAACTCTTTGGAGAAGTTCGCTCTGGCTTGACACGCACACGAAAACTCAAGCAAGTTGGTGCGCGAAGGCCCACACACGCACCAACGCTCATACTCGACGGCACGCAAGCGCGCGGTGTGATCAGTTTGACAATTGACAATAGCTTCTTTTATCTGTCATGCCAACGGGGTGTGCAGTTACTCCTGATTGAATAGTAAAAAAAATGAACAACGAAGAATCCAAACTACACGACGTCCACATTGTGTTTCTAATCAGAATAAATCAACAAAAAGGTTCGTTGTTAAGAGGAAATCAGATACTCAAGGGAAACACTTACAGGTCGAGTAAAACAGCTTTAGAGATAAATGTCCATTCAAAATATACCTCTAACCCACCGGTAGATACCTTTTCCCTCTTCTTTGTGATTTAAACATCAAACTTTTCCAGTAACACCAGTATACAATAAGCACGTCAGTTAATATGCATATTCACTCAATCATCTTCTGTTGTCTCTATCGTCGTCCTCCTAGTCGTAAAAACAACCTAACGTCTTCTCTGTTTCACGATGAGTTCCGAACACCACTTGATTACTACAACCTTCGTTCCAGCAAACTTATCATCCTCGGAGATTTCAATTTTCATTTTGACAACCAAACTTCCACTGATGTCAAACGCCTATGTCTGTCTCTGTCCAATCATTCTCTCTCTCAGCTCGTTACAGAACCAACACACAGATCTGACCATACGTTGGACTGGCTCATCGCACATGACTCGTATGCCATGGTTGCGTCGGTGACTGTAACTGACAAACTTTCTTCCGACCATTCTGCTGTCATATTCTCGATTAATATTTCAAAACCTACCAGAACCCCAAAAAATCCGTTACTCATCGCAACCTGAAATCCATCGACATTAACACTTTTTCTTCTCAAGCTGCTGAATGCCTTTCCAAAATTTCTTCCCATACCGACGTCTCTACACATTACAACACTGTCCTCCCTCGACTGCTGGATGAACATGCACCCCCCACTACCCGCATGCTCCCTGATAGACCTTCCACTCCATTGTACACACAAGACATTCGACTTGCAAAACGCAAACGTCGTCAATTCGAACGGCGATGGCGATCAACAAAACTGAAATTCTACAATGAAACATTCCGAAAACAAATAAATATAGTCAAACATATTATCTCATCAGCGAAGCCAAACTTCTTTTTTTCTCAAGTTCCCGATGCCCCATCCACCAGATCTCTCTACTCTATCATGTCAAATCTTCTCGATACTGCAAAAAAGACTCCTCTTCCTTCTGCCTACACTTTATCTGAACTCCCCAGTGTCTTCTCCTCTTTCTTATTCGGCAAAGTCCAAAATTTTTCGTACCATCTTAGACCAAATGCCTTTCCGACCTGCTCATCATGATCTTCAATTCAACGGCACTCCTTTCCATTCCTTTAATCCTTGACTGAAACAGAAGTCCATGAAATCCTGAAAGAAATGACAATATAATCCTTTGAGTTCGATCCTATACCAGCCTCGGTCTTTTCTCAGTGTGTCTCACAGCTTCTCCCCACAATCACCAATATTGTCAACTCATCCCTTCTCACTGGAACGTTTCCATCCACTTTGAAAAATGCAGTCGTCCAGCCTCTTCTGAAGAAGCCCAACCTTGACGCAAACATTTTGAAAAACTATCCACCAGTTTCTAATCGTCCATTCCTGTCCAAACTCCTTGAAAAAGCTGTCCTCAAGCTGCTCAACAACCATCTTTGTTTCAACAATCTCATCCACCCATTTCAGTCTGGCTATCGCGCTGACCGCAGCACCGAAACCACTCTCCTCCACATCCTGAATAATCTACTGCTACGTCCGACTCAGGGAAAATTTCCCTTCTTACTCTTCTCGACTTGTCAGCCGCCTTTGGCACGATAAACCATTCAATCCTTCTTTCCAGTCTTCATTTTACATTTGGTATCAACGGCACTGTTCTAAACTGGTTCAAATCTTATCTCACTGATCGATTACAGTCTGTCATTGTTGATAATTTCCAGTCTGAACCTGTTAAACTAGAACATGGAGTCCCACAGGGATCTGTTTTAGGCCCAGTGCTCTTCACAATGTGCAGTGCTCCTCTCGCTGAAATTACCAACCGCCATAATGTCAGTCATCATTCTTATGCTGATGCCACTCAACTCCAGAAGAGTGATACCCCTGAAAAATTGTGGTCGCTCTTACAAGAAACATCCAACTGCTTTCTGGACATACAGAACTGTATGACACTAAATAAGTTACTCTCATTCTCTCTCGCCTTGACTACTGTAACTCTCTATTGTCTGGTTTGCCTGCTTCATCCATTCAGTCCCCTCAGCGCATACAAAACTCTGCTGCCCGACTCGTCCTCAGAAATAAACAATCTGAGCACATCACTCCTCTTTTAAAACATCTCCACTGGCTCCCTGTCTCACACAGAATGAAGTACAAGATCAGCATTCTATGTTAAATGTATTCACAAATCTTCCCCTTCCTATCTCTAAGGCTGCCTTCACCTCTGCACTCCATCTCGGTCTCTGCGATCGGCTTCGGATCCACTGACTGTTTGCGCATTCCCAGATTCAAACACTCGACTACTGGCCGTCGTTCTTTCTCTGTCTCTGGACATTGCAATTGGAGTGAACTTCCTCTTTCGTTTCGTCAGGTCTCCGCACTCAGCTCTTTCAAGTCTGGCCTTTAAACCCACCTCTTCCCAAAATAGCCTCCCTTCCCTGCCTCTTCCTTGCCTTCAGTTTCTCCAGTTTTATAGTTATGCATGCGTGTGAATGATTTGATTTGTCTCTGCACAAGATTCATCGCTATATAAATGTTATTATTATTATTCAGGTTCGCTCATGACAACAATCTTTTCTTTCTTCGGTTGACTGCTTCAGCAATAAACTGCAAGTGACCTATCAATATCAACGTTTTCTGATGAAATTATATTGCTTGAATTATGATTGCTTTGTGTTTCACAGAGCGGGCACATGTCGAATGTTAAACATCATAACTATGCTTAAAAATCAAACAAAAGATATGTCTCCTCTTCTTTACCGTATGTACACAGTTGCATTGATTCCGGCTAACACACACAGAGAGAGAGAGAGAGAGAGAGAGAATCTCGACGTCCTGTCCTGAATAGCATACTAAATATGTATCTGTCGCATCAACGTCCTTCTCCGTCTTCCTGCTCCCCTCCCCCCTCCGCCCCCCCCCCCCCCGCCCCCCCTGCCCCCCACATCCCCTTTTTGTCATTTTCCCCCCTCCCCTCTATCACCACCACCACCACCACAATCACCGCGCCAACCCTGGCCTTGAGGACACGGAAAGGCCCTGTACATCGTCTGGCTAAAGGTTGACACAGCGTGACGGCCTTGACCTATAAAACACAACCTGCTGAACTATATTATATCCTGGCGTTGCGTCAGTGTCTAAATCTGGCTGACGCATGGACGAATAAGTGGACAGGAAGGAGGGGGGCGTGGGGGGGGGGGGGATAGAAGAAGATTTTGGGGGGGGGGGGGGATAAAAGTGGGAATAGAGGTGGGGGGAGGAGGCGTGTGAACCGTGAAGGAAAAGATGGGACGAGGAGAGAAAGGGGGTTGAGGGAGGGAATGAGATGTGAAGGAGACCAGTCATGGTTGTCACACGCAGTAGTCCTCCCTCTCCTTCCCCCTCTGCCCCGTGCGCTTTCCCTCACTCCCACCTACCCCCCTCCCCCTGCCCGCGCTTTTCACATACAGACACAAGAAGGAAAAAAGAGAACACACACACACACACACATGGTGGGCAATAATTTGATGGTTTCATATGAAGATAAGTATAACACTTCTTGTCATACTTTTTTCTCCTCACACGCGCTTAATGTTTGGTTTTTTGTGTGTGTGTGTGTTTTTTTTCTTATTCTTTTTCCTTATATTCATCCTTCTAGAATCGACTAAAATTTCAAAATTGATGAGACAAATTATAATCCGAATACACACAGACACAATCGCGCACGAGCGCACGCTGATGTGTGCTGTGGATTTGCAAGCAAAGCGATTCGGGTCTGAGATCTCGTGCGATTTCACGCGTTTACGCTACACTCCGACCAGCACACATAATCGAATCGAACCGGGCTCAGACAGATCTACCCTGTCATGTTGTGTGATGCGGATGTCATTCCAACTGACGGGGCAGTACTGCAATGTCTGGAATTTCCTTTCCAGCGGCCAGGATTTTTTTTTCTCTTCTAGCTGGTGCAAACAAGGATACATGATCACAGCGACACTTGGTCACATCGACATGACCCCGCAAACAGTGCCACTTAATAAGAGGATGTGTGCGTATACAATTCCGATGAGTGTGACGTCCGCA
>NC_134879.1:18723735-18773735 GCF_041734735.1 Babylonia areolata
TGTTTTGTTTGCTTTTCTGTGCGGCGCCCCACAGACTCTTCACAGACTTGCGGCAGAAGAAAACGAAGAAGACATAAGTCACGGAGATTGGTTTTCATGCTCAGTGTCTCAGCTGTCTGGCAAGTCTGATTCGTGTTCAGGCGAGACGAGCTGCGAGCATCGAGCGATTTAGGAGGGGGGTGGGGGGTGTTCCGAACGAAATATTCCACAATAAAATCAGGACAATACTGTCAATGTTGCCTCGTTTGTCAAAAGCTGCGGTGTATCTTGACAAGTTTCAAATAAAAATTTAAAAAACTGTTTAAACCAACATAATTGTTATATAACATCTCTCGCTCCGCGCAGAAATGCTTGCCCATTTGGATATTGGCTTGAAGAGAGGTACGACGATTATTTTTGTGTGATATTTTTTATGTTGGATGAACTGTCATGAGAGACACTGTTGATTATTAATATGTTGAGCTGGATAAAATATTCATACACGAGTTGGATAGAAATTTTTAAAATTTAAACAAACAAAATTTCAAATCCTTGCTTCCCTTTATACCTGTGTCTCCGTTCAGTTCAGTTCTCAAGATGCGTGTCTTCGCTTTCTTAGAAAATTATATGTATATATAGAAAGAGAGGCTGGAGAGAGAATGATAGTGACGAGACAGCGAGTTCATAATTACTGTTTCGAAGATGACACAAAGTCAGCTTATACGATATTCATTGTTATGGGTGTATGGCCAATATCTGAAGGTCACACAGTCTGTGGTAAAAAATAAATAAATAAAATAAAATTTAAAAAAGTTACTATGTGAAACTATTGTTGTATGCCAATGAATAGGGTTGCTGTGATAAAGTTATGGTAACAATATACCCGCCATAGCCCTTTTCATATCGATAAACGAAAATTATCAAGCTGTTGAAAAAAGGTAACATGAACATATGTCAGTATGATAGATTGTTCATACTAATAGAATGGACAGGAAAATTCGAGGCAACAAAATTAATGTCTCAAATACATAGATTTGTTGTCAACATGTCGTTTGGTTGTACTGAGCCAGGGAAAAGGATTGGTTAAGCTGCTGTCACTTCACGCTGCAAAAACAAAACAAAGTAGTTTTCAATGAATACGCACACGCACGCGCACACATGCAGACGCGTATATCACATAAAATCTTTTTTGAATGCACACACACATGTACACGCACGCACACCCCCCCCCCTCCTCTACACACAATGCACACACACCTACATACCCCCCCACCCCCACCCCGATCTCCCCCTCTTCCACACACACGCACACAAGAAAACAGAGTCGCGCACGCGCACACTCGCGCGTATATCATGACATCTTTTTCAACGGTGCCCTTCCACACACACCCAGCACACACACACACACACACACACACACACACACACACACACGGAGAGAGAGGGGGTGCACACACACACACACACACGGAGAGAGAGGGGGTGGGGGGGGGGGGCAGTGACGATCACAATACATCTTCTCACGAAGCAGTGAAACCAGATCTCATATCAGGCCTTACACCTCATTCAGTCCCAGGCGGGGTCAGGTCTTAATAAACAAGAAACCTTTGAGTTCATTGAGTGGCGTTGCTGTTGGGTAAAAGTGCTGTGTGTGTGCGTGTGCTTTTTGATTTGTAGAATGATTTAGTTACACGGTTTCAGTGGTTCAGTTACAGATTGTATTCAGCCAATGTTTAAAAAAAAGCAAGAGTGACAAGTAGGCAGAAGGCCCGATTGGGATATAATGCACAGCACAATTTCAAAAAGCAACAACCATGGTTATGTAACGTTTATGAAACAAAAGATACATCATATGATATTTTCTAAAGGTTACATACACGGAAAATCAGAAAGAAAAACGTGTAAACTTTTGGGACGGTCCCGGGTTTGTTGTACTGTGTGTGTGTGTGTGTGTGTGTGTGTGATGCACCAAGCTTCAATTTTTGTTCACGATACATAGTAATAAATTCTAATCTGCACTTAACCTGTATCACGGAGTATTCTTACTGTTTCATCGAATATTCAAACTTTCAACACTGCGTTCGTTAATCTGATTATTACGTGAATGAGCACGATACCAGCTCAATCTTCTTGTTGCTTTTTTCTTTTTTTTCGGCAAACACCGGTGTATGCAGTCGATGTAACGAGCACCATCCGTAAACAGAGATGCTTTATAGCACTTTCTTTTTAAACAATGAAAATCAACATTTACCGTTGTTAAACTGCTGTATAACTGTCAACTTTTGGTCAAAGCTTCGATATTTCAAACGGAAAGTTGCTGATGGTGGAAGTAAGCCTGAATCAGCCGTCTGTCTATTCAAAGAGAGGTCAGTTGTGGAACATAGGAAGCCTCCATGATTTATATCATCTCTCGATTAAAAAAAAAATATATATAAATATATATATATATATATATATATATATATATATTCTTTAAAGCATAACAGCATGAAAGCATAACTGTTTGTGAAGTCTATACATCTAAAACAGACGTGTGGCCATCAGGCGATGGTCGGACGGTAGGGGAGCACTGTGGTTGGGGGGAAGGGGACATAACAAAATAACGAAAAAAGAAAAAAAAAAGAGCGACTCCGACTCTGTTGAGCCCGTAGAGTATTGTGGCCACAGCCAACTTGTGTGACAGTGACAACACAACAGCACAGGTCAGGTCTGTCATTATCTCTGCAGGACTCCTCTGTCTGGCTGGCTGGCTGACTCTCGTCTGGCTGCTTCCGTGCGCCGTTTGCCCTTCAACCTTTCTTTGACCCCTTTCTTTTCTTTCCCTTTTTTTCGTATTTCTGTCGTGCGAACTCGACACCACACACGCACGCAGCACACACAAAAAGGCACTCGCACACACACACACACACACAGTTGACAAAGCTTGTAAACTGCACTAAACTGCAACAAAACTTACAAAAGAAAAAGGAATCATAACAGAGGGACATACACACAGACACAGCGACAGAGGTAGGTTTGTTGAAATAAAAGACGGCCATACCTGGTTCTTCCCCTTACATATTACCCAGTCCCCCTATCTCCCCACCCCACTCCCCTCGGAATGTGCGAATCTCTCTCCTCCCTTTCTCCTCTCCTACCCCTGGAGATCTCTCTCTCTCTCCTCCCTTTCTCCTCTCCTACCCCTGGAGATCTCTCTTTCTCTCTCTCCTCCCTTTCTCCTTTCCTACTCATAGAGATCTCTATCTCTTTCTCTCCCTTTCTCCTCTCCTACCCCTAGAGATCTCTCTCTCTCTCTCCTCCCTTTCTCCTCTCCTACCCCTAGAGATCGATCTCTCTCTCTCCTCCCTCACTCCTCTCCTACCCCTAGAGATTTCTCTCTCTCCTCCCTTTCTCCTCTCCTACCCCTGGAGATCTCTCTCCCCTCCCTTTCTCCTCTCCTTCCCCTGGAGATCTCTCTCTCTCTCTCTCCTCCCTTTCTCCTCTCCTACCCCTGGAGATCTCTCTTTCTCTCTCTCCTCCCTTTCTCCTCTCCTACTCATAGAGATCTCTATCTCTTTCTCTCCCTTTCTTCCTACTCATAGAGATCTCTATCTCTTTCTCTCCCTTTCTCCTCTCCTACTCATAGAGATCTCTCTCTCTCTCCTCCCTTTCTCCTCTCCTACCCCTGGAGATTTCTCTCTCTCTCTCCCTTTCTTCTCTCCTACCCCTAGAGATCTCTCTCCTCCCTTTCTCCTCTCCTACCCCTGGAGATCTCTCTCTCTCTCTCTCTCAGGATGGAGGACTTTAAAGTTGTGTCACCTTTTCACCACTTGGCGCTGCAGCCGGGATTCGAATCCTGCACCCTCAGACGCATTTACCACTGAGCTGCTGTGCCCATCCACCAGGACTGGGATCAGCCTGCGAAACGGGTGCAGAGACTAAGCAACAGATAAATGAACCTCAGTGGTAACCAGTGTGGTGAAACGAGAGAACACAATAAAAGGCTATGATTGTGCGGAGTTTTGACATGGCAGTTGAACATAATAAAAGGCTATGATTGTGCGGAGTTTTGACATGGCAGTTGAACATAATAAAAGGCTATGATTGTGCGGAGTTTTGACATGGCAGTTGAACATAATAAAAGGCTATGATTGTGCGGAGTTTTGACATGGCAGTTGAACATAATAAAAGGCTTTGATTGTACGGAGTTTTGACATGGCAGTTGAGCATAATAAAAGGCTTTGATTGTCCGGAGTTTTGACATGGCAGTTGAACATAATAAAAGGCTATGATTGTGCGGAGTTTTGACATGGCAGTTGAACATAATAAAAGGCTATGATTGTGCGGAGTTTTGACTTGGCAGTTTGGCAATCCACGAACATTTTAACTGCAGATTATTCACTTCTTATTCTACCTCTGTAGGAAATTTTGATGTTTACCCCAGTTGGCTGTCCACAAATCACTCCCTTCTGGCTTTATTTCTTCTCTTCGTTTTTGTTCTGTTTCTGTTTTGGGGGCTTGTTGTTACTTTTCTCCTTTTTTTTTTATTGTTTTGTTTTAACCTTTTTTTCGTAGGCTTACTTTATTTTCTTTGTTTTCTTGGACAAGCCCTTTTAACCTGAAGAACTGGTGTGTTTCTCTTTGCTTTTCTTCACTATTCAGGTACCCCGACTGACCACGTGGTGTGCCGCATTCCCGGACAGCAGTAGACCACCAATAGCCTCCTGCCATGCTCTTACCCTAACCCAGTTTGACACATAAAGAACTTCGAGGAGTGGAAGACACCCAGAGCCCAACTGTCTCCGCAGGGGTAAAGTTTCGGGTATCTATGATAGTGTGTATGTCATCTCCACAGGTGTGCCGATTAGAGAGAGAGAGAGAGAGAGAGAGAGAGAGGCAGACAGAGGATGAGGGTGGGGTGGGGATGAAGGTAGAGGTAGACCAGGGGGAGATCACTAGCACGGATCCATTTACATTTCACATTAATCAGCGACGGTCTGATTGCGGGGCGTGTCTTCCTCCCGCCTCCACTTCCTACCAGTTCATTTTCTCCGTGTTTTTTCTCTCTCTGTCTGTATGTCTGTCTCTGTCTCTCTCCTTATATTTTCTTCTTCTTTTCTTTCTTTCTTTGCTTTCGTTTACCCCATAGTTTTACGATAGTAGGTGGGGAGCGCGGGGGTGGGGGCGGGATCGTGTCATATGTTTGTGTGTGTGTGGGTGTGTGTGTGTGCGCGGATATGTCCTCCATGGGCAATGAGGTTTCTGCGACTTAGATGCAGTTTGAATGAATGGACATTCCCTTTTAATGTCAGTAAAAAGAAGATTAATAATTTAAATACGCTATTATCATCGCTGTTGCTCATAACCAACCGACCGTTTGTCTCTCTCTATATTTTTCCTTTTCTTTTCTTATTTGTTCGTAATCATGTTTGACAGACAGTGTTCTATAATCTGAAAATGATTCACGTTTTCTTTTATGTTTTTGTTTTTTGTTGTTTTGTTGTTGTTTTTTCATCTTGGGAGAGGTCATAAGCTCGAAAAAAAATCATTTGCACACACTACTTTGTTTAAACAGCTTCATTGAGATTGAAGACATTTGAGAAATTGTTTGTATTCAAAGTATGATAGGTTTACGAGTGACCTGGTCTGATCTTCAGTGAGAAGAATGTGTTTGACATAGCCACAAAAAAGCAGTCTCAAGGCGGCGTCAAAGCGTGCATAATAATAATAATAATAATGGACATTTGTTGAGTGCTTTTCTCTCTTAAAGAGAGCTCAAAGAGCTTTACAATAAACATTAAACACACAGAGATTGAAATTTTTCTATGGACACCACCAAAGCTAGGCACGGACCAGCAGCTTAGCCGGTTCGCACACTGAATCGTGATTCTCTGCCGGGGGGCGCCCTTCCGGTAGGGAGAACTGCAGTCAAACTTCACCTCACACAGGTAAGTCTCGTTTAATCCTTCAGATACACCCTACAGTTCTTTTAATGGTACAGTGGGAGGCAGATGTCTGACCTACACAAGCACAGACCCAAAGCTCTGGTCAGGCCTTGAAGGGTCGACCGACTGCTGCAGGGAAGAAGAAGGAAACAAACGAAACAAAAACGAGATGTATCTGGGTCATCCTGAAGTGGCGGCACACACACATACACACACGCGCGCGTGCACTCTCGCACGCACGCACGCACGCGCAAACACACACACACACGACACTCACACACACACACACACACACACACACACACACGTGTCGCCGTGTGGAACCGATGTCTCGGCACACACCGAGCTGCTCAGCAGGTGACTGTGAAGTTGTGGCCACGTGCAGATCTACACACCGTGGTCGTCTCACCGTGACATCAGCAGGGAGGTGGGAAAGCAGATGGACAGCAGTCGCATGGAAGATGGTTTAAAGTGCTTTGACACCAATTCGATGTCTATTTTTGAGGAAATAATAGGCCTCATATTTGTGTCATAAAAGTCAGACAGAGAGGGAGAGAAGAGAGAGAGAGAGAGGGGGGGGGGTTGAAGAGAATAGGATTTTATACTGATCTGACACAAATACCATAACTGCTTTTGACAAAACAGTTGGCCTAATATTTGTGTCGCATAGAGACAGAGAGAGGTAAAGAGAGACAGAGAGATGAGAGAGAGAGAAACAGAGTGAACGATAGTTTATCCAATAAGGCCATGATTCCATTTGAAGGGATGAGTACATGTTTCGTATGAAGGGAGAGAGTGGGTGACGGGGGGGTGGAAGGACGGATATGTTGTATTTGTAATAATTTGATGTAATATGCAGGCTAGCTGGTTGTAGATGCGTAATGGTAAACAGATGTACAAGTGTGTGTGCGCGCGCATGACTGGCATAGAGAACTGTACGGGGGTTGGAGTAACCACCGTGAAGGAACTAACGCGCGAAAACACACACACACACACACACACTCTCTCTCTCTCTCTCTGTGTCTCTCTGTGTAGCTGACTCTATCTCTGTGGCTGACTCTGTCTCTGTCTCTCAGATATGATTCTCTCACTTACAAAATATGTGTATAAAAACGATAATAGATAACTGAATCTCCAACTGCTCAATAATCATTAGGACTTCGTGCGGGTTATGTTAGAGAAGGAAAAAAAAAAAGCATGGGTATTACTTTTTTGGACGGTCGAAATGGTTTGTTTGTATTTAGGACGCACACACAGGCTCAACGCATTCGCACGCGCTTAACGTTTTACTCTTACTTACTCGCACTCGTATGAGCGAACGCATGCACACACACACGCGCGCGCATGCACGCGTCTATCCACCCACAACTAGCACACACACACACACACACACACACACACACACACAGATTACATACACACACACACAATATATATAAACACGCACAACACAGCCAACAACCAGGAAAACAATCCCTGCAATGCTGTAACATGACACCAGTCAAATAACAGCAACGCCTGCACGCGCACAGACACACACGTTCATTTTCTCACTGTGCCACATACCATCCCTGTGCCACCATCACCACCACTCGACAACGAGCCCACACTCGGGCATAGACAAACGGATAATCTTCCAACACACACACATACGCACACGCACACACGCACGCACACACACACACCCACGCACGCACGCACACACACACACACACACACACACACAAGGAAGTGCGATAAGCAATCAAAACACACACACACACACACACACACACACACACATGACCCATAACTGTACGTAAACTAAAGTGACAAGGGAAGCCAAGTCACGAGGCGTGAGTAATCCCTAAATATAACACACAGCTCCTGGTAACCCAGACTGAACAACTCGACAACAGCTGCACATGTAGCGGAAACTTTCTTTCTTTCTTTTCAGTGTGGTTTCCAGATGCTGAAAGCAACTACTGTTATCTCGTGTCCCCTTTTTTAACACCCACAACACTCGCTGATTTTTATCATGAACAACTGATCTAGTTAACTGCACTACAAAACTGGAGGTGATGGTGATTTGGTTTCGTTTCTTTGTTGTTTTTTGCATGCGGGACGATGGAATGAAATTCTGTTGTACGTTCACATCGTACATCGCGCGCGCGCGCGCACACACACACACACACACACACACTCACAGAGAAGGGGGCGGGGGGGGTGAGACGTATGCTTTTTTGTTTTGTTTTTCCTTTTTTTTCCCCTCCTCTTTTTCTGTCTCGAATCCGGACACCACACGTAGGCGCATTCGCACAGGTACGCGTATAATCAATCTCCTTAAGTTTAAATTCGATTTTTACGGCGTCCGCACAGTATATAAACATGCAAGTATTTCTTACTTGTGACCATCATCATCACCATCATCATGTATAGGGCTGAATCTTGTGCGGAGAAGAATCAAAGCACTTTCACTCACGACTTTAACATGCATGCACAACTCTGAACCAAAACGATGGAAGACAACAAAACATATAAATAATGTAAATAGAAGGCTACAGGAGGTATGTACCGTTATTCTGTTTCAAGCACCAATACAAGTGCACGACCCTCCCTTTCTCCCTCCCGCTCCTACCCATCCCCCACCCCGACCCCCACCTCTCCTTCCCCTCCATACCCCCCTCACTTTCCTGTCACTTGAAAAGTTATCCAGTAAGCCTTCGACAAACGAAAATCTTCGATTGTTTGACATGCTATCTGCCGAAACGATCTCGTCAGCGTCAGGAAAGACCCCGCCGCCACTACAGTGCCTGATAACACGATCCAGCCACTTCACTTCGCACTCGTGTTGAAGGCCACACTGTGGACCTGAGAGCAGTGCAAGTTTAAGACAATGACCATGATGATGATGGTGATGGCAACACAATCTTTACCATCATCATCGTCAGTGTGACGGATATCATCACTGTCAACATCTGTCCACTCAACATAAAGACGATAGCAGACAACAGGGGGCAGGGGGGGAGGGGGAGAGGGGGAGAGTCGAGAGGGTCTCTGCCTGAGAGCTGATTTCTCCGCGACAAACAAAACAGGACAAACCGCGCGGCGCCTTTGAGGAGTCAGTAACTGGTGTCACCCCGACTGTTGCTCGTGCCACCGTCCTGAAGTGCCTCACCCCCATCCACCCCTCCCCTTCCCCCGTCATTCCCACACTGTCTATCTATGTATACCGCATCTACCTCAGGCATATTTGTTATCTCAATATCTAACGTGGGCTCAACACGAATCTATCCACCCTGTAATGGAGAACTTCATTTGTCTCGTCACCCGGGCATCGACAGTTTTCAAACAGGAAGCGAGAAAAATTAAGCTGTTTTCCAGACTGATCGGCACTTTGTTGATTGATTGTTGTGACAGCTATATAATGTACAGACCGACTGACTGACTGACTGGAGTTTGCAGGTTCGATAACTTGGTGCCTGGAATCAGCTAGACGGCATGCTTTTGTGTTCACTCCTTGACAATAGTACCAGGACAGCTATGAGAGGGGAAGCTTGGAAGGGGGTGCGGGGAGGGGGACACGGACTTATAAACGTCCGTGGGAGGGGGGTGATAAAAGAAGTGAGAACAGGTGAAGGCAGAAATTGAGAAAGGCAGAAAAAAAAGTGATAAACGAAAAGCACTTTCCATCACTGGCAGCACCAGTACAAAGAACGTTTCAACCTTTCGCAAACTCGCTTTCAAATCCCCCCGCCCACCACACCCCCACCCCACCACATGATTTGTCCGTCTCTCCCCCTTTTGTGTGTGTGAATGCATCTGCATGTGTCTTAACATTGTTCTCCCCAGGAATGTACGGGTTAAGTCTGAACAACAACTCCCCGCCCCCCTGATTTTTTCGTTTTTTTTAACAATGGACACTAACCAAACCATAGCAAAAATCGCCAGATCACGAGAAATTTATCATCACTCTCAGGAAAGCTATTAATTTCGTGAGGCGAGGTTTTCAATCTGGGTTCAACAATGTGTGTAACTTCAGAACATGTGTACGCATGCAGACATTTTTTGTCAGGTATTTACTTAGGTATACATAATATATATATATATATATATATATATATATATATATATATATATATATATATATATATATATAAGTACTCATGATGCTGGTCTCTGAGTTCTTCAAAGTTAAACTTGGAGCATGTTCTTTCATTGTGTGGAGTACCCAGTTCACTTCCTGTCTGAACATACAGTCGGTTATTCAACGTTCTAAAATGTGTCAGGATTCACGATCCACCCACTTCTATTCAACAGACGTGGCACACAAGCTGAAGATGACGACACCCCACGGCTCTGCGCGGTCAGTTGGACTATAAACAACACACAATAATGTGACTGATGATAATGGTAATGATGATGATGATGGCAACGGCCTGCTTCAATCAACCACTGCTGACCCAATCCGCCCCCCCCCCCCTCCCACCTCCCCACGCCCCCGCCCCCACCCCCTCAGTCAGCCCTGCACGGTTATTCCTTTGACACCATCACCATCCCACTTCCTGAGAAGGAAGATTAAAAGATTATCGCAGACTTTTCAAATGTCCAAGATCTCCTTTTGACGTGAAGGGCTCTCGCCGTGTGGTGACGTCAGGATGCTGTGCTGTGGTCATCAGGGGCAGTGGAATCCCGCGGGGTCTTTTTAGTGTGTGTGGAGGGATGAGCGCCTTGGGCTTTCACTGCAGAGGATTCAGAAATTAATTGCAGTTTGGGGGTCAGGCTGCTTGATCTGGATCAGCTGCCAACAGTATCCACTCCCCCATCTGGGCGTCTTTAGTTGTCGTGCTGACTTCACTGATGCATGTTTGTGTTCATGACTTTAAAAGTCTCTCGAGCGGGTTTACTTTAACTTACCCTGGAGAGATGGATGTAAATGAACTGCTCTGTGTGTGTGTGTGTGTGTGTGTGTGTGTGTGTGTGTTGTGTGTTGTTGTTGTTGTTGTTGTTGTGTTTGTGTGTTTACTGATAACATCGAATGATGAAGACACTATACGTAATTTTGCTATGCAACTGTGCTGAGCATTTCCACTGAGAGAAACACTTTTAACCTAATATTGGTGGTAATTTGTCATGAAAGAAGCTGCACTGTTCATGTCATCAATTGTAATGACACGTAAATTCAGCCATTGCCCCGAGTCCAGAAATGCCAACTATTACGATTTCGCCGTATTTTGTTACGCTCGATCGCAATTTGTTCGGACGTTACGCCAACTTCAAAATTGTTCCAACGAGTTCATTTTTGACGGCATAGCATGGCCACAAGAGATTGGACAGTGGAAAACAGACCTAATAAAACAAGTACAAACATCCTCTGGTGGCAGTTGCACCATGTTGCAGGTAGGCACAGGTGTTTGTATGCCTTGTAGATAAAATATACGTTTGCTGATGAGGCTCGGAGTCCGAGTGTACCTGCGAAATTCAAAATATTCCTGCCAAGTTTCCTGACTGTTTCTATGAACACTTGACAGCATGTTTCTATAAACACTTGACAGCAGTTGGTATCTTTGTCCATGTAGGGCTATGGCGTTAATTGGATAAGTCACCTGAGTCAGAGTCTCACTTTCTTTTTCGTTCCTTCATCCGTTCTCGGAACGTCCCTCCCGCTGACGGGATATTTGGCGGGTCTGGGTTTTGGAAAATAATGGCGACAGGACCTCATTTCTCCCACCACAAAGACCTATTCCCCTGGTTTTTCCCCAGGTATTCCCCTACCCTCAATGACCACAGTAGAGAATCTTGACGTCAACCGCACTTCAAGAACCCTTTTCATAGCAAAACACACACACACACACACACACACACACATTCAAGAGCAATGAAAAAAGTGTGCGGTGTGTATGACCTTCCCGTGACCAGCCTTACCCCTCGAGTCACCATACCTTCCCCCAATCTGTGTTGTGAGGGAGGGAGGGGAAATCTTGCCACGCAGACTTTCATGGTGACTAGCCCCCCCCCCACACACACACACACACACAACCTCCTCGACACCAGCATAAATACGACAGGTAAGTGGGCCATCTATTTCTAGACGTGTGGCACGAGGTTTCATTTGCCATAAATGTATATACTAGGGGTGAAGTGGCATGTTCTTGAGTCACACTATTAATATGACACCGTAGTCTTCTGTTTCACTCTCTTCCTTGTTAGTGTCTCTTTTAGGACAGACCCCCTCGCCGCCCCCCTCACCCCCTTAAAAGGAGAAGAAAAAAAAAAAGTCACTCACTCATGTGCCTCTGTCAATCCAATCTCAGCAGACCTTGTCGTCATTCATTAACTTGACTCCGAAAATATGAAAAGGAAAATAAGGCTAATATGTGTTTGAGGATATAACTATCCCACACTATAATTGAATTAATCTGGTTACTGTTTGACTGGATTTTCCACCCTCATAAAATCGACGGCTTTCCAAACTGGTAGATTTGGTGTCCAATTTGATAGCTGGAAATAAACGCCAAAACTAAATTTAGCGATTAAAACGACGGAGATATTGGATCAAGTTGTTATACAAAGCTATTTTCGTCCGAAGAATTGGTGGTTGTGTGTGTGAGCGCGTGTGTATGCATTTCTTCAGTTCATTATCATCATTTTTGTTATGATTACGATGATGATGATAATGTTCATTATTATCGTTGTTGTTTTGCCACAGGGAGAGATTGGAAGACTGGGCAATGCCTAAAATATTTATCCTTGAGCAACAGCGTTATAATGTAGTATTGTGTTCCCTCTCAGCCCCTTTCTGTGCGCGCGCGCGCGTGTGTGTTTGTGTGTGTGTGGCATGTATTGTTGCCGTGCATATATTGTCGCCGGTGACAGTATATGCCCGACGACATGTGCCTTCACCACATGTCACTCCGACGGAGCGGGACCAACCGAAAAAATCTCTTCATTTCGTGCCTAAACTCAGACACCGACCTACGAAGGCAAACGACTGGTTTTATGAACACAGTGGCTTTCTCAATAATAGCCTGAAAATTCACATACTGAAATATAACATGGTGCTAAAGAGACATGTTTTATTTGTGTGAGTTTTTATGATTTTGTTTTTTGGTGGTGGTTTTTTAACACGGACCAGACACACTGCTTCTGTTCAGTTCATGGACCATGAGAGCCACAGCCATTGGTTCAGATCTCTCTCTCGACAGAAACTGGTCCCGCTCGCGCGATACCAGCAGCAACAGATTGTGTTTCACGCAAGCGCCACGCGCGCGGCAGCGGCGGTGTGTGTCAGCAAGTGGTGGTGGTGACGAAGCCAGGGGAAAGAGAAAGAAAGACATTCAATACATACGCGCTACCAGACTGAAAGCTCAGACAGAACTCAGCTGAGCCGCCGAACGACCCAGACAGAGAGAGGGCAAAAGGGAGAGAGAGAGAGAGAGAAACGGGAGCTGTATACATGTGTGCCTACTCCACCAGCTGACTTGTGTTTACAATCGCCTCGTCGCTCGCCCCACTTGTACCGCTGTGCACGTCGAGTTGTTGGAAAACCCAGGGTCGTTGTATATATATCTTCCTCGCCCTTTTCTCATCGCCTTCCCTTGAAAATCTGTTTACTACTTAGGGATCAACTGTGTTTCATTTATTGTTACTGTTGTGGCGATTTCGTTGAAAGCTGTTACCTCGTTTGAAAGAAACTGTCTGCGATTAGGGACGTTGTAACCGTCACGTGCCAAGTGGTTTTTTCATTTATTTTTATTCATTCTTATTCGGTTAGTTTTTAGTATTACCTTGAGTATGTTTACATGACATTTTTAAACTGTTGAAGAGCTGAGTGTTTTGGCCTGTTCAGTGTACAAAGACTAAGATAGGTACTGACTGACTGTTCTGGAGCGGTGTCAACAACAGGAGCTCAGTGTGCGTCCATGGACTAGAGAGCCTGTTCACAGCTGTGAACTTTGGACTGACGGGGGTGACGGGAGACTTCAAGTGGATGCAGAGTGGTCGGTAATTGAAATGGTTCCATTTTCTGGCTTTAATCATCTGTCCGGACTATGACGAGGCGCTGCACCTGTCCGGTGAGTGGACCTGTGTCTGTCTGTCTGACTGGCCGACTGTCTGTCTCTCAGTCTCTCTTTCGCTCTGTCTCTCTCTCGCGCACTCTCTCTTTCATTCCAGACATTCAGTAACCCTTTGTATTTTACTGTTTGGGTTTTTTGGTGCTTATCTGCTTGCATATGCGTATACGTGTATAACAAGGGGTGACTGTAAATATATAAAAATTATATGTGTGTGTGTGTGCGTGTTTGTGTATGACACGACAGTGCATGGCTACAGATTGGCCTAAAATCTGCAGGGGACCAGTGTCTCGCTCTGTTTCTCTCCCCGGGTCAGTGTGTCTTCAATCTTGAAGTCACGCCGTATTTTAGACATTCAAGTGACTTGGGTGTGCACCACCGTGCTGAGCCAGTTCATTTCGGTGGCGTGCACAGTGCTTATCGAAAAATTCTATTTTAAAAAAT
The DNA here is from genome assembly GCF_041734735.1 of Babylonia areolata. Classification (NCBI taxonomy): domain Eukaryota; kingdom Metazoa; phylum Mollusca; class Gastropoda; order Neogastropoda; family Buccinidae; genus Babylonia; species Babylonia areolata. Next base: position 18,738,137 of record NC_134879.1, read on the forward strand.
GAAAAAGAGGGAAAGTGAACAGGTAGACCACGGACCTTTATTTCACAGTATCTTGGCAGGACCTCTCCGGCTAGCGAAGCGCTCCCTGGGAACCATCCCGACTGGCACAGCTCTGGACCGTCATTTACCGTTACTTTGGTCTGTGGTTGAGAAAGATAAGGCGCTAAGCTCCCTCTTGAATGATACCAGGGAGGGGGCCATAGCAACTGATGCTCTGGGTGGGTGGGTGTGCGCGCCCGCGTGTGAGTGGGTCAGAATGCCTTTTTTAATATATTGCCTGTGAAACCATATAAAAATATATGCTCTGTTGACTGTCAATGATTTCTATTACTTAAGAAAGGCATATGTTGCCGTTGTATATCCTCCTTGCTCCAGCAGAGGTTAAAAGATTACGTTTTCTTGATTCTTGTAAACATGTGTTTTGAGAGAGTGTGTGTGTGAGACAGAGAGAAAGAGTGTGTGTCAGTGTGTTTACTTGTGTTTGCGCGCCTTCGTGTGCGAGAGTGTGTGTGTGAGAGAGACAGAGAGAGAACACGCCTTCGTGAGCGTGTGTTGAAAGTGTGTGTATGTCTATGCCGGCGTGCGTGCGCGCGCCTTCGTGTGCGAGTGTGAATGTGTTTATGTATGAGAGAAAGAGAGAGAGAGAACACGCCTTCGTGTGCTGAAAGTGTGTGTATGTCTATGTGAGCGTGCGCGCGCCTTTGTGTGCGAGTGTTTTGTTGTTGTTTGTTGTTGTTGTTGTTTGTGTGTGTGTGTGTGTGTGTGTGTTGTTGTTGTTGTTGTTGTTGTTGTTGTTGTTGTGTGTGTGTGTGTGAAGTACAGGGAAAGGGATAGAGAGAGTACTAGTACATGTGAACACACCTTGGTGTGTGTCAGTTCACAACCCAAACGACGGATGCGTGGGTGTGAATCACAAGCACTCACCCGGATCTCACTGTGCACGCTGTCTGTATATCTTTTTCTATCTGGATATATATATATATATAAAATGGGTGAAAGGAGGGCTAACGGCGGAAGAGGGGTTGGGGGGGAGTGGGGGGGGGCGCCAGGGCAGAGAGCGACGAAACGTTCAGTGCACTACTCAGTAGGCAGGCGATGTACATTGATCGATCCATGTCCGTCTTTTTCCACTGACTTCCCGACAGGCAGGCCGCTGAGTGTCTTGCCGCCTACAGTCCGTGTGTGTGTCTGTCAGTCAGTCTGTCTGTCTGTCTGTCTGTCTCTCGTGATTTTATTACCTATTTCCCTCTCCCTCTTCCCCTCCCTCTCTCTCTGATGTTATTGCCTATCGCCCCCTCCCATCTCTCTCACTGTGTGTATGTGCGTTGTTTGTGTGTGTGTGTGTGTGTGTGCGTGTGTGTGTGCGTGCGTGCGCGCGCGCATGCGGATACAAAATAGGTAACAGTCGAATTGGAAAAAGACAGCGCTACGGCGACTGCCAGATGGACAAACAGAATGGGTGTTGTTCGTAAAAATGAAGCGCCATGTCAAGCAACAGAAACGCAGAGAAAGACAGAGACAGAGTTAGGGGAGAAGCACAGACAAAATGACAGACACATACAGGGCTAGCGAAATGGACAGAGCTAGGGAAATCGACAAAAGAATGAGCCTTAAGGAGGTGGACAGACAAAAAGAACGAGCCTTAAGGAGGTGGACAGACAAAAAGAACGAGCCTTAAGGAGGTGGACAGACAAAAAAACAAACGAACAGGAACAGGGAGATGAACAAGCAAAGGGACAGAGCTAGAGGGATGAACAAACAAAAGGTCAGAGTGACAGAGCTTGGGGGACTGACAGACAAAAGGACAGGCAGAGCTAGAGGGATGAACAAACAAAAAGAGACAGAGCTAGAGAGATGAACAAACAAAAGGACAGACGGAGCTAGAGAGATGAACAGACAAAAGGACAGACGGAGCTAGAGAGATGAACAGACAAAAGGAGACAGAGCTAGAGAGATGAACAAACAAAAGGACAGACAGAGCTAGAGAGATGAACAAAAGGACAGACAGAGCTAGAGAGATGAACAAAAGGACAGACAGAGCTAGAGAGATGAACAAACAAAAGGACAGACAGAGCTAGAGAGATGAACAAAAGGACAGACAGAGCTAGAGAGATGAACAAACAAAAGGACAGACAGAGCTAGAGAGATGAACAAAAGGACAGACAGAGCTAGAGAGATGAACAAACAAAAGGAGACAGAGCTAGAGAGATGAACAAACAAAAGGACAGACAGAGCTAGAGAGATGAACAGACAAAAGGAGACAGAGCTAGAGAGATGAACAGACAAAAGGACAGACAGACTGAAAAGGCTGTGGAGATGAACACAGACACACACACGCACGCACGCACACAGACACACAATTAGTTTCACTGGCAGCATGTCTCCGTGTACGCGTGCGCGTCCGATAGAGAGAGAGAGAGAGGAGGAAGGGGGTGGTGGCGCGGGGGTCAGCCATTGCAGTCAACCAGTCAAACTTTACGTCAGTGTGTGTGTGTGGGGAGGGGGGGGGGAGGGAGGGTGTGGTGGGGATGTAAGAGGGGAGAGGAGGAGGATGGAAACAGAAAGGTCACCCCTGTCTGACCTCTGGACGTTGCTGTCAGCCCGGGACATCAATTAAATCCCACGTGGACACCACCACTGGCAGTCAGCATCCACCGTCACGGCACCAACTTCACGCGCAAGCAGTTAATCAATTAATTAATCAACGCTCCTTTGTCCGTCCGCATTGTGTACTACAGTACTAATGCTGTGTCACGTGTGGGGGGCATGTCCTGCAGAATCTTTTCATCTACTTAACGTTTTGGGGTGGGTTTTTTTTTTTTTTTTTTTTTTTTTTGTTTAAATAATCTTAAATTAAACAATACACATGATTACAATGCAATGAATGACAAAAGAGCATCAACAAGCGTAAAGCTTATACTGTGCTCACAACGTTGCACTTCAATTTTATCATGACGGCTGATGAACCATATAATGAAAGTAAGTAATGAAATAATGAAATAAAACAAATAAATAAACAGTACGTAATATAGTAAAAATAATGCTAATATCAATATTAATATTATTTTGTGTGTGTGTTTGTTTTTTTTGTCCCCCCCCCCCCACCCCTGTGTGGGAGTAGGGTGAGTGGTGTATGTGAGGCCCGGGTCGTTCAAGCAGAACAATCAGACGAAATAAAAAGAAAGACAAAGAGAATTAACTTATAGAAAAGAAGGTATGGGGTAAAGAAAAGGAAAGCACAACTGTAGCATTGTGTGTTCAGACACAGGCTGATTGAAGATATACTTTATTAATATCTGACTCACTGAGTGAAAATTCAATTATCGAATCATGAAATGTAGAAAGATATTACAGACCAACTTCGAAGGTCCACAAAAAATAATATGATACTAATCATGAGATGCTTCCACACAGCACTGTTCCAGTATCGTTCGAAAAGCTATAAAAATTAATTTTAAAAAAAATCAACCCAGGGTGAGAATTGTCCAGGGTGGGAAAACAGACAGGCCGTAACTAACATCAGTCTGGTGGGCACAGCAGTCGGCATGAAACACAGAGAGAGAGAGAGAGACACACACACACACACACACACACACACACACACACACACGCACACACACACACACACACACACACACGCACACACACACACATCACATCAGTACACGCACGAACAAACAGAAACACTATACACCGTACGTTCGCGAGCGCGCGCGCGGAAAGAAAAGTGTTAAAATGAGGGTAACGGCCAGTGGAGGTTGCTGACCTCTTTAACCTCTTTTCCCCCTCCCCACTCCTCCTTTACCTCCTTTCCCCACCCCCTCCCTCTCCTCCCGTCCGTCTGACCCAGATTCGGACACGGCTTGTTGGCAGGGGGGAAGGCCCAGTACAGTTCTGTTCCGTTCAGTCGATGACTCGTCGTCTCGCACACACACACACACACACACTACACACACGAGCATCCATCCATCCATCCATACATTGCCCGACCTATGTGGAACGCTATGGCTAACTGACACCGCAGCTGCGCGTGCGTGCGTGATGCGTACCCGCGTGCGGTGAGTGGAGTGGAGAGAAAAGGAGTGGAGAGAGGCCCACATGCATACATACATACCTAATTTCCGACATATATAATTATACGCACTCCCATGTACTTAGCAACAGGCGGAGATTCTGTATACCTCGCAACATTTGTTAAAGACCAGTCTACTGATACTGTATAAACCTGGCGGAATAAACTGTTTTATCATGGCGTAACCCAACCAGCAGCGTAAGCGCGTTGGGTTACGCTGCTGGTCAGGCATCTGCTTGGCAGATGTGGTGTAGCGTATATGGATTTGTCCGAACGCAGTGACGCCTCCTTGAGCTACTGAAACTGAAACATCATGAGTCGGGGAGGGGGAGGGGGGGGGGGGGCAGTGAGGATGTGGTAAATCTAATGTCATTAAAGTTTAAAATGGGGGTGAGTATCAGTAGCTCAAGGAGGCGTCACTGCGTTCAGTCAAATCCATATACGCTACACCACATCTGCCAAGCAGATGCCTGACCAGCAGCGTAACCCAACGCGCTTCGTCAGTCCTTGAGAAAAAAGTGAAAATAAAATAAAATAAAATAAAATAACAAAAATAAAAAATAATAAATAAAGGTGATACATACATTGATGTTTAAACAAAAAGAAAAAAACAACAACATTGCACTGTTCGGCGGCTGTACAAAACAGAGTTAGCAGTAGCATATGTTTGGGAATTAAACTGCATCTTATGTGGCGAGAAAAAAAAAAAAAAGCACATTGTCATTCATCACACCAATAGTTTTTACCCGTAACTGTAACAAAGGGAGTTCAGTTAATATTGTTTCAACCAAAGGATGAGTTGCAGTAATGACCTGTAGCCCCCCCCCCCCCCCCCCCCCCGGAGGAGAGGGGGGAGGTGAGCTGTTGAATTTTAATTGAGTTCAGTGGAAAATACTGCATTGCCCTCTGCTCGAGGCAATAGCAAGTTATTTTTAAAAAAGTGAATCCTGATTACAACTGAATTTATTTCTGTCAGACAGTTTTATCTGGCAATCGCGGCCTTGCTAATGACAAAGACACAAAATCCATGCCCTGAGCAAATTGACCTTAAGGGTTTTTCGCCAGAATGTCGTGTGTGTGTGTGTGTGTGTGTGTGTGCGTGCATTAATACCCTTCGGCTTTGGTGGAAATGTGTCAGAGATCTATGCAGAGAGTTTACCGTGCATAATAAGTGCGTGCACTTTATACCATCGGGGTAGTGGGGCTTCAAGTGAACGCCTGTTGGTGAACAGCAAGGAGCCTAATGGCCGTGTTTCCACATCAAAAGATGTTGGGGCCTATCGCGTCTGCATATCGATCCATGCTTTCGGAGATCTGCCGCCGTTACTGTAGGCACACATAAAATAATACACGACAAAGGTAGATTTACAGGCTTCGTTCACTGATGATTTGCGTGTATAATATTCATATCTTTGATCTGTGTTCGTCGTCTTTTCCTTTTATTGCAGCGTCTAGTGTCATTGCCCGTCAGGTCGACCGGTCTACTTTGCCTGCATAAATCATAAGGGCTTCCTTTGTATTTCACACCTGGTGGGCGCAGTAACCATAGTGAGTGTTTGGAGCCGTGGACCTCCTGTGCCGCGAGTCTGCAGTTCGAATCTCGATAGCGACCTGATTGTGGATTAGGATGCTGGAGTCGTTTCTTTCTAGTCTCCCAGTAAGTGCAGACCTGCTACAGTGTCTTGACTGTTTCAGCGTGAATAGACATCACCGTGTTTTAAACTGCTTTCGCGAGTATAGACGCCTCCAGACAAACACGTTGAAGACCTCGTAATCCAGGTCAGTTTCGGTGGGTTCTGTGCAGTCCGAGTGTGCTGCTTACCGTGACGTTCTGGGGTTAAACTCTCGGTTTATGGTCCAGACTAACTCCTCCCTGTAAAAAACAACAAACAAAAAAACAACCCGTAATACTCAATTGTATACACCTCCACCCCAACCCCGAAAAATGCAACATAATCAGAATAATCCAGAAACAACAGGACAGGCTTTTTCTTCTTTTTTCTTTCTTTCTTTCTTTTCCCCCCCTTTTTTGTGTGCACGGCCATGCAACATTTAACACCGGGAGAGTTCTTCTCGGGTGGGCTGGTCCTGGTCCTCACGGACACAATGCCCCAAAGGGATCCTGACCAGTCGGTCAGTACACACTGTGCTCAAGCTGGAAGAAGATCAGTATAGGAGAAGACTGAAATGAGAAGGGAGTTGTATCGATACTTCAAAATTTCCTCCAATAGTTTAATCACTACTGATTTTGCAACTACTTCTTCTACTGCTACTATTAAAATGCCTCGGGATACTCCAGGTAAAATGTCACATAAAGGGCGTACTATTGTCTGTGCAGATAGATCTACACCTTTCTTATCACTGCTCACAGCTGTGTATTTCTACCATGGCTGCCCTCTCTACGATCGCTATCTGCAGATATAGGGACCAGGGGTCCGGGCTCCTGAGTGAACAAAAAGCACGAAGAAACGAGAGGTTTTGGCACGGCTCCCAGAACCTCTCACAGCAGGCGATGTCCGCTGTATCGGGCCGGAAGGGGCAGGATGGTGATGGGGTGGGGGCGGGGGGGAACCTGGATAGTGACCAACTGCCCGCGTGCTGCCTTGGCCTCATTACGTGGTGCCTATTTCGGTATGTAGGTTTGTCAGTCAAGTTTCCTTCGGTCACGTACATACATGGGTGGGTGGGTGAGTGGGTGGACTGAAGGATAGGCAGCTTCAGTTTCAGCTTCAAGAAGGCGTCAGAAGACTGCGGACTGATCTGTACACACGCTACCACCTCACTATATGGAGACAGATGTCTCACACACACACACACACACACACACACACTCTCACTCACTCACTCACTCACACACACACATTCTCTCTCTCTCTCTCTCTCTCTCTCTCTCTCGTGCCAATATCCAAGCAAAATAAATAAGTACAAAAGCGCAATTATCCTAACAATGTGATTGACCACAAAGGTACAACATCGACATCCACATAATTTGTTATATATAGATACACAGATGACAAGACAGGCAGGTAGATCAGCACCATGTGATGAAAGCGGGTGGGCGGTGGGGGGGGGGGGAGATCAATAAATAAGTTTCGGATCAGTGTGATAACGCATGTAGGTTCTCGTGTCGTCAGGAGGGTGAAGCTAAATGTATACGTCTTTCACGTGATACCGTATTGACACCGGAGCCAGCACACAGACATAGTCGCAACGAGTGACTCAGCTCCATCTGTGTGATATCGTAACCTCCTTCCAGATTCGTGAGAAAGGGGAAAACGTGACAGGAAAGTGTGTATTTTCTTTCGTTTAATACCTTTCCCCTGACAATGGTGTCTGACATGTTGATTACCAAGTTGGCATGGGTGTTATTATTCTCTCTCTCTCTCTCTCTCTCTCTTGTGCTCTGATTTTTTTTTTCTTCCTTTTTCTCATCTTCGATTCTTTTGCTTTATTTCCTCTTGCGGGCGACGGCTGGGTGTAAAAAAAAAAAAGCGTGTTACTTGCCAATCTATTACCCTCGATAATAAAGATTTTGTCTTCTCTCTCTCTCTCTCTCACTTTCTCTGTCTCTCTGCTCCTCCATCCTCCCCACGGCACCTCGGTTCTTCCTTTCTTTTCAAAGTGACGTTCAGGGGGTTGGAAGTGGGGGAGAATCCCCAATCATGTTTTATTAAACTCAAACCCTGTCCACGCCGAACTGGCAAAAGAAATCAATGGACCCGGATCCATAATCTTAATCAGATTAATAAGACCCAAAACCACCACCGAAATCCCGGGAACCAGCCCCCCCGCCCTTCCCCCACCATCCATACTTGCTGTTATGGTGTGCCATGAATGTATTGTATTGAATGACACGTGGGTCCCCAACAGACAGGACTGTAAGCTGCTTAACTCTCTCTCTCTGCGTGTGGAGAATAAGAGATGTCACATAAATTTTGCATTATGAATGTATTCATACCTAAAGTATGTTGTACTTGCTTTTCTACAGACAAAAGGGTTGATTGATTACTTCACTTTGTTTACACCCCTTCAGTAGGGGCTATGGCCTATCTGAATAGATCATCTGGTCTGGTCTGGTCTGCGTGTGGAGATCGCTCCACATGGAACTGGAAGATGACAGGACAAAAGTGGCACCGAGAGAGGGCGGAGGAGTCTGCAGATGTCCAGGCGTCAACAAGGTCTGGGCGCCGGGATGGCGCCAACTGGACTGTGGCAGGGGTTTCATGTTTTGTCGTTGTTCTTATCAGAGGTCATAGTAGACGGCCATAACAGACAGAGGAGAATGAATGAATAAATGAATTAATTAATTTTGTTTACTGAGGATAACAGAGTAAGCGTGCAATGTTTTTGTTTCCAAGCCGCCCTCGAAAAAGAGAGACAGACTGAAAGAGGACGCATAGAGACAGAGAAAGACAGGACAAAGAACGGAGAGATTGGGAGGAGTGGGGGAGGGGAGGGGACAGACATCAGACAGCCAGAGAGAGAGAGAGCAAAAAACTGAGACAGAACAGACAGTAGACCGAGAGAGACGTGACAGATATAGAGACAGGTTAAAGAGAGACGGGATAGAGAGATAGACATGAGAGAGAGAAGACTGACAGCAGGCTGACGTGACTGTATTTGACTAGCCCCCTCGCGAATGGCGCTGAGTGAACGGGGGTGGGGTGTGAGGCGGGTGGGGGGAGTGTTGGGGGTCGACGGGGCAAAGATACATCTCCCCTCCTCTCAAACCCATGCCCCTCTCGCCCCTTACCCTTCCCCCCCCCCCCTTCGACCCCGAACCCCGACCTTCGATCAGTGCATGGGGCACATACATACATACACACAGCCTAGCCTCCAACAATCTACAGCAACGAAGACATCCGCTGACGGGGAATGGGTCGGAGGTCAGGGGGGGAGTGCTGGTAGTGGGATGAGAACAGAGGGCTGGTGTGTGAGGGTGGGGTTGTATGGGCCGAAGACTTCTGCTGAAAATGGCAACGCCTTTGATATTGTTTTGTTTGCCCAAACCCCGCCACGCCCGCCCTCCGCCTGTCCATTGTTCAATAGATAGAAATATCGGCCACTGACACAGCCATCATGTTCCTTATTTATCTCTCTCTGTACAACTTGTTCCCTTCGTTCGGTAGCCTTCACTCTCCCTATCAGAGTTGAATTTAACGACCCATAGGTCTTGGTTCTCTCTTTCCCGTGGAGACCGTACAAGACTTCCTCGAATGCGTTGTTGAAGGAAGCAGAGTACCATATCCCCCTCCCCCCCCTCTACCCCCACAGGCCAGCTGTTATTGTTATTATCATCATTATCATTATAATTATTATTATTATTGTACACTTACCCACGTTCTGACGTTATTTCGTTAGTATTTGTTCTGTTCTAGACACACGAGCGCTCGCTCGCGCGCGCGCACACACACACATCCGCACGCCTGCAAACACCGACACTTATTTACAGATTCATGTTAATATTGATATTAGCATTATTTTACTATATTATGTACTGTTTGTTTATTTGTTTTATTTCATTACTTACTGTTTATGAATGTTATTTGATACAATTGATAATATGGTTCATCAGCCGTCATGATAAAATTGAAGTGCAACGTTGTGAGCACAGTATAAGCTTTAAGCTTGTTGATGCTCTTTTGTCATTGATTGCATTGTAATCATGTGTATTGTTGAATAATTTAAGATTATTTAAACCACCTATTTACAGATGGACTGGAGAATGAGAGAGATGTAAGAGACACAGAGAGAGGAGGGGATGATAAGACAGACACAGAGAGAGAGAGGAGGGGGGGTGGGGACCATTTAGACAACGCGGACAACAGGTGGGTCATTAAAGCCCCGCGCACACTGATTGTTTCCCGGCCCGGCGATGATAGGTGGTCGTCAGACGACATCCGATAGCTGTCCATCATGGCCGCCAGGCAGACAGGGCCAGGCAGGTTTGTGGCTATGGTTGTGGCAGAAGCAAAGTGGGTGTTTGTCTTGTGGATGATGTTTTGCTGTGAAAAGGTGGCCTCTTCTTTGTCTGCTTCTGCCTACCGCCCCCCCACCCCCCCACCCCCCACCCTCACCTCACATCTCTCTCTCTCTAGCCTTTTCCGTGTTTCATGCCGCCCACCCACCGGCTCGGAACGCATTATTTAAACCGGTGGTTTGGCTTTAAAATGTATGATGTACCGTTCTTCAAAATACTATAATTTGAAAATAGGTCGCTTGACTTTAAAATGTATGATGTTCCGTTCTTCAAAATAGTATTTTTTTAAAGATCAGTCGGGTAGTTTTACTTTAAAATGTATTATGTACTATTGTTAAAAATAATATATATATATATGTGTGTGTGTGTGTGTGTGTGTGTGTGTGTGTGTGTGCGCGTGTGTGTGTGTGTAGCAACGCAGTGGGTTCGCAAACAAACACAATCAGCCTGTAAGCGTTGTCAAGCACTATCAAGGTAAAATCTGTTGGTAAGCTTTTATTTCATACTAATACATGTTTCTAAAATGAGAGAACGATGGTGAACTTTACAAGAGCAACGGGAAAAAAAACTTATTATCGATATTATACTGCACTTTGACCCACACCCCCCCTCCCTATCCCACCCACCCCCTCCTAAAAATGATATAATGTGACAAGCGTAATCCTGGTAAAGAAATTGACCTAAAAAAATTGTTATAGAACAGAACACATTGTGCTGGAGGTGGGTATAAGCAGGATACGGGGTTCGAAGAATTATCATTCATTTCGCAGGACACCCTGTTTATAGTTTGTATGCAACGCGCGCCTCCATACATTTTATAATAATGAAACGACACTGATATATTACGTAGGGCAAAGATTTTTTTTTCTGTGGTTAGATTTAAGTCCATAAGCCACACGGTGCACTTTAGTTCTTTAATGGCATATGTTGGCCCGAATTTGTAATCATGTGGATACGAAGGCCATTATCAATTCAGAGGGCAACAAAGACCGGTTTTTATTAATCCTGTGACAGACTGGCTGGCTTGATGCCGCCCTCATTCACCTCGGCACGCCCTCGCTCCTGACAACGGTCGTTAAAGAATGAATAAATAAAATAAGACACTTTTGTCCTTCAGGCACAAAGGCAAAGTTCCTACCATAACAGTATTCTGTCTGGCCAACCCGCCTGTGTGATGACGGCAGAAAACAAGATGTGACTGACGTAAGCAATGGGCTGGATGAATGCACGCGCACGCACGAGCGCGCTCCCAGTGGCCATTGTCACTGAAGGCTTTTACTGCCTACTGAACTGGGTCACTGGAGGCGGACATGACGACGGTTTCAGCAATGCGAGTCAGTCGACTGACCTATTTATTCATTCATTCTCATTCATTTGTTCATTCGTTTGATGTTTTTCATTTCCTCTTTTTATTTCTATTTTGTGAACCCCCAACCCCGTAAAGAGATGCTTTTTTCGTCAGTTGCTTTGAGCAAGTTTGAAAATAAAAAGGGGGATGCAACAGCAACAACAACAAAAAAAAGCTGGAGTATGTATGATTGCCCTCTTTCCGCGATAGCAAAACATCGCCAACCCATGCTGAGAGAGAGAGAGAGAGAGAAAAGAGGAAAAAAACGATACCCACAATTTATCTCCATCCTCTTGATGTATTCTGTCAAGCACAGGGTTCCCCGCTTTCGACAGTTTAAACTGTAGCTCCAGTGACCATCAACAACACTCGCACGCATATGGATACGACCGCAGTTTATATTATTACATCAGAGGCGGGCGAACCACTGCCGATGTTCATACAAAAGACTGGAGTGAGTCGCTAATAATTATAATACATTGATTCAAATGGGTGTGATTGATTTTCCGGGTCAAAGTGACAGACCTGTCACCGTTTCTGCTGACTGTTTTCCGGGATGTGTATTTATGGCAAGTGGTTGTCAAGCAACAAACTGCGTGGCGGTTTTTACCCACACAGTGTGAGTCAGTCATAATATCGTCTGTTGGAAATGAAGTGACATTCACACCCACTTTAGTTTCCTCTCTACCTTCCATCATCGTTTTTTCTTCTTTTTTTTTTTTTTAAAGTCAGGTAAGTATTCTGAAGTGTGGTACGCTGTGTGTGTGTGTGTGTGTGTGTGTGCGGGTGCGTTCGTGAGTGTGTGTTTACTTTCCCTTTCTCTCTTCTCCATCTCTTTTATTATATAAATATATATATATATATATATATATATATATATATATATATATATATATAACATGTTATTTTATATATCATATTTATCGACAGTCCGGATCTACGATTTCGGTGAAGTTACTGCAGGCTTTTGGTGTATGTGTTCTATTCCAATAAACTGATATTCTTTTGTTTTACATATCTTATATTCTATACTTTAAATACGTTACTTGGGTTTGATGAACTTTTCCACACACAAAAAAAAAGTACTACATATCGTGTGTTTCGTTTTGCTTTTTGCATTATAAATGGTTGGGGTTGATCGAACAGAGGAAGTGATCGGTAAAGTCTGTATGGGTATACATATGTTCGTCTAGTTTATAACTATGAGGAATGGTGAATTCCAAGGGGTTTTTTGTTTTTGTTTTGTTTGTTCGTTTGTTTGTTTGTTTAAAAACTTTCATTTCTCATTATAACATTTCATTTTCAGTTGTGCGCTTCTCTCATATCTCGTGTCAACTTCTGTAATGAGAACTCATGAACATGACTGGTCTGGATATACTTTTCTGTATTATTTATCGCTTTTCTGTTTTTGTCTCTCTCCTTTCCCACCCCTGTGTGTGTGTGTGTGTGTGTTCCATTGTGATGTAAACAGCGGGGTAACTGATGGACACAGCAGATAGCGATGGAGGAATGGTGCTACACCTGTTGGCAACACTTTCCGGGGGATTGACAAATAAAAAAACAACAGACTTCCTCCTGTAGCCCGTCTCTATTTCACCCCCTCACCTCTGTGTGTGTGTGTGTGTGTGTGGTGTAGTGTGCCAATACGTCATGTATAAGTAGAGGAAAGAAAAAAAAAATCTATCAATAAAACAATCATCAGTCACGAAAATAACCACTCAAAAAAACAACAGCCGACAAATGACAAACTGTGTGTACGTGACAGTGTACATGTGTATCCGCCTGTTTTGTAACAGTGGGGTGACTGATGGCGTGGTAGATAGCTGGGGAGGATTAGTTTTGCACCGGAGGACGGGACGGGCTAAGAAATAAAAATGTTCTCTCGTGGTGAGCTTGGTACAATCATTCTAATCGGACAACAGCAACCGACTCAGCAGGATATCTTCTCTATTTTTTATTGACCTTGTCAGTAGTGTTCTCGCGCGCGCGCGCGCGCGTGTGTGTGTGGACAGAACTGACTGCCATGAAATCCAAAAGACTAATCGCAAAATCTATCAAAGTATCGTAGTTATGGTTGATTGGACAACAACAACAACAACAACAACAACAAAAAAAAAAAAAAAAGCGTGAACATATTCGGCACAGAGTAGCATAATCTCGGGAGGGGAGGGGAGGGGATAAACTAGTCCAACTATACGACTTATTTACTTGCTTCTTGTATTAATTGTGTGTGTGTGTGTGTGTGCGCGCGCGCTTGTTTGTGTGTTTGCATAGATTTGTGTGATTGTGTTCGTTCCAGGGAAAACATTAGATTGCCTGGATTACCAAAGTAGTAGTTCTTGCAACATCCCCCAAAACCATTCCCACGGGCACGTAAGCCGTCCATCCTCAAGACATGGCACCCACGCTGATCCGCCCACATGCTCTCCCACCAGATACCGGAAGAGCGTGTCCCCACCCCCCAATCCTCGAGGCGCACAACTTCTCCGTCAAACATCTGGTTTCCGGCATATAGCAACAAGCGCGCTAACGATTCTGAAATAGATCATGTTACCACGTCAGTCTAGGGACAGACCGTGCCGCGTCCGACAGTGCCGGTGTGTGATTAGACACGCAAATTATCCCGCCGCTACTGTGTTGACATCCTGTGGTGACAAATTCCCCGTGACGATTCACGTTGCCACGTCTGTCCGGGTATATATATACATATATGACAGTGGCGGTGAATAGCACACGACACTTCCTTATAATGCCATCAGACCATGCACTTCAGAGAGCCCATCGATGGACGCTAGATGAACGGAAAACGACACAGAGTGTGAGGGAGACTACGGGTGCAAAGCGTGTTGAAAAAGAAGTGAACAGAAGGAAAATGAATGGCTGTTCATGGAGGAAGCTACAGCTTTGACAGCGTAAGATAGCAGCGTAGATATCTGATGGGTGGCATTTCGTGTGCCACAAGGCACGAGGAGGAATAAAGTAAGTGTAAGTTAAACCTGAAAGGTGTGGGAACTGTTGTGTAGGAGCTGTTGTTTGACTTGTTTTGTGATTTAAAAGATGAATATTGCGCTAAATTAAAGATGTGTGTGTGTGTGTGTGTGCGCGCGCGCGCTCGAGCGCATTCAAGAAAGTCTGCTGCTGTGAGAGGACCTTCTCCCAAACCCCTGCCCGAGTTGTATGCAAGCTCTGGTTTATGAGCGAGGATGCATTTCTTTCTTGATGGCGGAGTGGCAGTCGTGGGACAGAGAAGACTACATTGCAAACATAAATAAATGCATAAAAAAGGGTCCTCCATCCATCCGTGCCGTCACCAGCCCCGACAGTGGGCGGCGTGAGGGCACCGGGCACCACGTCCACAGGCACAGGGCACACGAGGCTTCCCGTGACGAAACTGTGACGCCAGCCAGTGCCACGTCACCGGAGCCTGTGGAGGGCGCGAGGTCATCGGAGCCTGCCATTCACAGTGAATGGAGGACAGCACGCTGAATGGAGGACAGCACGCTGAATGGAGGACAGCACGCTGAATGGAGGACAGCACGCCGAATGGAGTACAGCACGCTGAATGGAGGACAGCACGCTGAATGGAGGACAGCAGCCGACACGGCACCCTGACCCACGCTGACCCGTGGCGGCCCTGGCTGAAACTGGACACAGGTGAACGGCGGCCTCCCCGTCACCACACCTGACCGCCATCCCAACAATTTTCCTGCCCGGGCAGATAAGATGAGCTGCTCTCTGCTCAGGGGGTGCCAGTCTGCAATCATGCAATACACTCCGCCACGTGCGGCTCGTCCGGTTTTTGCTGTCAGCTCAGGAGCTTCCACCTTTTCCGGAGGGGAAAATTCTTAAGCCTCCCGCCCACCCCTTTCCGCGCTTTGCTGCCAGTGGCACGTGCAGTGTCGGTGGCACACAGAGTGAGGCTGGTGGTCAGGTGGGTGGTGTCAGGTCTGACGGGAGGTGCTCCCTGCTCTCACGTTATCTTGACAGCTCCATCTCGCTGCGTCTTCCTTGCTGGCCGCGTGTGGCGGATGGTGACAGCGCTGGCATTGCAGGGGTGTACACTTATCATGTTACTGCTGCGGCTTTGGGGGTGCTAGATTTCGTTTCGTGACAGTAACGTATCTGTCTCTTGCGTCGTTTTTCTACTTGACCTAAAATAAAAAAAGTGTTGCATTTCGAGTGACATGGTTGTTGAGATCGAGTTACCGTCACACAAACGCAGATTGTATCGAAGGGAGGGGAGGGAGGGAGTGACAGTGACTGAGAGAGTGAGAGGAGGAGGGGGTAGGTTACGGCTGCGGGGTATCGATTGCGAGAGAGAGGTGGGAGTTAATCAGGAACCGATTAAGACTGCACCGATCGTCGAAATAACACCCCCCACACACCAGGGAAGTGAAGCCAACTTTACCACCAGGACGGTCACCCTGCAGGTGTCTATAAAAACTCAGCTAGAAATAGCACACACGTAATGTGTGGCGATGTCCATACAGTAATCGAACGCATTGTGTATGTAAGGTGATTATCATGCAGAACTACATATGGGAATAACTGTTATAGCTGCCATGCTCTACCGTGTGAGTGAAGAGATTTTATTGTTGCCCCGCATTCTTCAGACCCTCTTAGTTACATTGTTCCCGCGCTGTTGGCCGGTATTGTTAGCACGACTTGGTGTTTATCAAGGGGAAAAAAACAAAAAGCATGACAAAATAACAATGAGCACAAAACTAGCTTTGGCGAAGTTCAATACAATGATTATTACCTTGCGAGACAAGCTCCAGAGACCAACGGGGGTGAGCTTCTTCAAAGTTTCTGGGAGGCACCACAGCGTGCGCACTGATACATTTACGGAATGCTACATCTTTGAAATAAAAACGGGGTTCGGGGGCGGAGCAGATGCCAACTGCACACTGACCCAACACGTTGGTCAGGCCTTGAGAGCCTGCCCAAATGCTGGAGAGAAAAAAAAAAAAAATATATATATATACCCGAAAAGTATAACGATACAGAAAAAAATACATAGTTTTTCTTCTTCGTCATTCGGGGGCTGCAACTCCCACGTTCACTCGTATGAACACGAGTGGGCTTGTACATGCATGACCGTGTTTACCCCGCCGTGTTGGCAGCCACACATAGCAGTTAAATAGCCATTACATAGTAAAATCATAATATATTATGTACACATACATGAATAAACGACTTTGCGCGCTTCATCAAATCATTCTGTTTATGTTGCCTCTACACCACCACCCCCCACCCCCTACTTCTCCGTTTTCTGGCTGTGATCTGACTCGGCTACCCAATCATGGTCCTACCAGGCAGTAGAAAAACACACCATGATGAGCGGATTAGGACGGCAACAATTTCTACAGGAATCGAATGCGCGACACAGTGACTGGACCTCCCTCCCAGATACCCTCCGCTCCTCCCCCTCCCCTCCCCCAGACCACGTTGCGTCACAACAGCGGACGAGGATCGTCGCGGAGTGGGTGTTGCAACGATCGACTGACCTACTCTCTCTGACGTTGGCTTCCGCACGCGCTCCCCCACACCACCACTGTCACACGGGAGTTGCCTGTGAGCCAATGACGAGACGCAGCGCACGTGCACCGGGCCTGCAGGCGCGTGCATCTCTCCCCGGCTGTGCACGCGCGGTGACGCCCTCTTCTGCATCAGTTGACAGAGTAATGGCGCCTATCTGATTGCTCACTGCACGCCTGCTCGTCAGGACAAAGTGAGACATTTGCCGGCAGCATTTTTCTTCTCTAGCGGGGCATGAAGCAAGGTCGGATACTGTTGCTGCTGTTGTTCAATGAAAATCGGCAAGAGCTTGTGAAGATAGCTCATTGGTGCTTCATTTTATTATCGTTATTATCGCTCTCAGAGCAAGTGAGAAGAAACCGCGGCGTCAAAAACATAAGCTGCATGTGGGGATTTTTACAACTGAAAAAAAAAGGTCACTGTCAGTAACTCATCTGTTTCAAACGGTAAATAAATGAATATTTTAGTAGCCTAACAAATACAAGTCTTTATTTAAGAAATATTTGTTGATTTTCATTCACCATCACTGTGTTTTATTTTCTTAATTTGTTTACTTGTTAAGTTAATTATGTACCGAGAACTCATTTTTTTCAAAACGATAACAGATGTTTATTTATTCGTTTGATTATTATACAATTATCCGCATTTTATAATTCCTTTTCTTTATTTTTTATTTATTTATGTATTGAGGACTAGTTCTTTCAAAGAGGCGTGTTTCTTCGTTTACTTATTTACTTTTTTTTACGGTTGTCATGTTTTGTTTACCTACACCCATTATACGCTTTTTTTTTCCAGTCTTTTTATCCAAGTCGATTTTCTCCAGCAGAATCAGCCTGAACGACTTTTATTATTTTAATTTTCTGATTGATTTAAATGTATTTGTTTTTAATCGTTTATTTGCACACCTATGTATTTTTCACTGATTTATTTTTTATTCAAGTCGATTCTCATCAACGGAATGTAACTGGACGATTCTTATGTTTTGAATCTTCCAACTGATTTACGTTCCCGCCCCACCCTACTCCCTTCTCTCTCTCTCTCTCTCTCTCTTTCTTTAAGAAAGAGTCACCTGTGCAGCCGTCTCAGACGTGAGACCACTTTAAAACATAAAAAAAAAAGATTGACATTTGATTTCAAAGATCACCAGGGAAATCAAGTGTGTAAAAAAAAAACAAGCATCGATCGAGATCACAAAGTAGGAATGCTTCTGTTTTCCCCGCTGCTTCCAGCTATAAATACCGTGTGGTAATTGTTGCTGTATTTCTGGATCAAACAAGGAAACACGATATCACGTGTGGTAAGTTTATCTATCGACATACAAAAAAATAACAATAAATAAATTAATGAAAACAGAACGTGGCTCTGATTATCCTTTGCTAAACGATGTAGAAAAAAAAACCTGAAAAGTAAACATTGCTTAGGCGTTTCATAACGACCTACACTCTCATCGCAGCCACATACGACTGTCTGCATTATCATGTCGGGCTCGCAACCCTCTGTGTGTGTGTGTGTGTGTGTGTGTGTGTGCTCTTTGCAGTGGACGTGCACATTGCAAGAATACATCATGCCTAAAATCCCAAACCTTGAAAAACAGTTTTCAGTAGATCTGAAGAATTGGACAGGCCTAAAATCTCAAACCTTGAAAAACAGTTTTCAGTAGATTGGAAGAATGGGACAGGCCTAAAATCTCAAACCTTGAAAAACAGTTTTCAGTAGATTGGAAGAATGGGACAGGCCTAAAATCTCAAACCTTGAAAAACAGTTTTCAGTAGATTGGAAGAATGGGACAGGCCTAAAATCTCAAACCTTGAAAAACAGTTTTCAGTAGATTGGAAGAATGGGACAGGCCTAAAATCTCAAACCTTGAAAAACAGTTTTCAGTAGATTGGAAGAATGGGACAGGCCTAAAATCTCAAGCCTTGAAAAACAGTTTTCAGTAGATTGGAAGAATGGGACATGCCTAAAATCTCAAGCCTTGAAAAACAGTTTTCAGTAGATTGGAAGAATGGGACAGGCCTAAAATCTCAAGCCTTGAAAAACAGTTTTCAGTAGATTGGAAGAATGGGACAGGCCTAAAATCTCAAGCCTTGAAAAACAGTTTTCAGTAGATTGGAAGAATGGGACAGGCCTAAAATCTCAAGCCTTGAAAAACAGTTTTCAGTAGATTTGAAGAATGGGACATGCCTAAAATCCCAAACCTTGAAAAACAGTTTTCAGTAGATTGGAAGAATGGGACAGGCCTAAAATCTCAAGCCTTGAAAAACAGTTTTCAGTAGATTGGAAGAATGGGACAGGCCTAAAATCTCAAGCCTTGAAAAACAGTTTTCAGTAGACTGGAAGAATGGGACAGGCCTAAAATCTCAAGCCTTGAAAAACAGTTTTCAGTAGATTGGAAGAATGGGACAGGCCTAAAATCCCAAACCTTGAAAAACAGTTTTCAGTAGACTGGAAGAATGGGACAGGCCTAAAATCCCAAACCTTGAAAAACAGTTTTCAGTAGACTGGAAGAAGGACGCGTGAAAAATCTCAAACGTGGAGAAGTGCGGTGCTAAGTTCCGAGTTGTGTTGTTGTGCAGTGTGAAGTGTGAGCAATGCCCCAGCTGGACCGGTGGCAGAGACAGGCTAACAACAATAACAACAACAACAACAACAACACCTCACTGCCCTCCAGGCTGCGCATGCTGGCCACTGAGGGAAGCGCGGGACTGCAGAAGTTACTGAAGCGGGAACTACGGATGACCATCATGGCCAAGCGCCATGCGCGCGGACAGGGCGAGCTGAAGGTGGACTTCCCAGAGCCCAAAGTTCACGAGGTCAGTGGCTAGATTGCAACGTAATGTATGTATAAATATATACTGTAAACTCCCTGGTAAGCGTCCACCCCCTCTTTCCACATAGTTCACCATAGAGATGGGGATGGGTACTTTACACTTCGCGGGGGATCAAACCCTTACTTGGTTTCACCGAAGTACAAGCCGGCCGTTTATTCCACGTGTGTGAAGTATCTCGTTAAACTCCTGATTATCGATAGGATATTCCAATGCCGAGAGTTTCAACTCAACTGTATAAGAGTCGTTTTGTGGCATACTGGTGACCTGTATTGACTTGGATAACTGAATGTCAAGGGACAGACCTACCGTTTATTTTTGTTATCGAAACCCAAAATACTTTCAAATTAAGATTTCGGTATATTCCAAGAAAGTATACCCGTGTCCAGTATGTTTGAACTTTCTTCAAATTACTTCGAAGAGGTACCAAATGTTAAGATATCAAATAAAGCAGACCATGACTTGTTTTCCGTTGATTCTGGTTTTGAAAATGGAATGATTTTAGCAAACTATTTTACTTAGTACTACATATCATTTGCTGAGCTATGATCTCCACATGTCTGAATTATGATTTACTCCACACATGTCTGGGAGGGTGTTACAGGACAGTTGAGTCTTGAATCACTGTGCTTAACTGCTGCTGTTCATTGGGAAAGGGGACAGGAGAGAGAGGGGAGGGAGAAGGAATCAGAGGTGGGAGATGAGGAACATTAAACAGTGTCGGCGGGCAAGTGCAAAGATATACCAAACAAGGGGGTTAGAATTACACTGACACAAGAGCAGGTCGTGGGAGAGAGGGAGGCGACGCGGTGTGGAGAAAAGAAAACCAATACGGAACGAAGACCTGGGAGGACAAGAAGGCGACGATTGAAAGGGCCGGGTATTGGCGCCGTCTGTGGATGAAAGAAACACTTAGAAAATACTCATGATGTTTATTGCCCAGCCGACAACAAAAGAGCCAATTCAGGGCAGCACTTAAAAAAATTAGATAAAATGAAATAAACTAGATACCACAAACACATCAGTCATAATCTGACTCTATTGAACATGGCGAAACTGTGAAGATACCAAAGTGTTCAGGTTTACTATTTTCAAAAAAGTAATCTGTGGTATAAAAAAGGAACACCCAATGATGGATAAAATCTACTTTTGCTGAATTCATATTTGTATTCATACAGAAACATGCCACCCACCACCCATAGCATTTCACCTTTCCCCACTTTCAAACACACTCCCCTTCCTTTTTTCAATATATTTACAAAACTTAAAACTGGTTTCCGAATCGGATATTTCTAAGGAATGAACACATTTCGAGGACCTACGAATTTGGAGCATTCCATATCGAAATGAAACTGGTTTCTAATCACACCCATACCGCAGTTACGCTAAATAGACTACGTCACTTACAGTGGAATATTATGGCATCCACCAGTTTCCATGGCCAAAAGACTTTAAAGTGCTGAAGGCGCTGATTGGCTGAGCAGTCAGTGGGCCTCCTCGCGAAGGTGTCTTCTTTCTGCGGTCGCCTCGAAATTTGGCCAACAGAGTAAACCGATTGTCCTAGTTAACACCAGTTTGACATGGTGCAGTATATGACACCAAATAATTGATTATGATACAACACCAAAGAATCAGTTATGACAATTTTCCAAAGCGTGACGCCACATTGTATGTCTGTTCCCCCTTCCAGTTAACCCTGGCAGAGCTGGAGAGAAGGGAGAGGAGAAGGGAACAGAACCGAAGAGCCGCTCAGCGCTGCAGGAGGAAAAAGAGAATGAACCAGATGTCTGTCATTCAGGTGAGTGTTGACAGCAACAGTAACAAAGTATTACATCATCTGACGATTTTTTTTCCTCGGCAAAGGTGTGTGTGTGTGTCAATTTTTTTTCCTCGGCAAAGGTGTGTATATGTGTGTGTGTGAGGGGATGGAGAACATGATGGCGGAGGGGAAGAGGGATGAAAGAGGGGGGGGGGGGACACGTTGTTTCAGTGTCAGTTTCAAGGTATTAAAGCGTGCGGACTGATCCATACTCGTTGCACAACATCTGTTTAAATAGATAAATATGTATGTATGTATATATCGGGTGTCCCCCCAAAAAGGGGAACAGCTTTTTGACAAGTATTTTCTCAGTGATAGAGAAACCGAATTCATTGAAAATTTTCACACAGTAATCTTAGGGTACCATCAACAAGTTTGCAGAATATCTAAAAGTTTGGACGCAAATTATGCGAGTATTGTCAAATTCAAAACAGCATGTAAAAAAAAAAAATCCAGTGTCAGAGCTGTGCAATGTAACTGAGAAAATACTTGTCAAAAAGCGGTTCACTTTTATTGGGACACCCGATTATATATATATATAAGGGGAGGGGGTAGCAGATGCCTTACCTACTCATAAACCCAACGGGGCAACGCACTGGTCAGGCCTGTTGTTTTCTGTAATGTTCACGGCATTGATAAAAAAAAAAACCCTTTTGTTTCTGTTTTGGGAGATACAAAATATAGAAATTACTTCCTAGTTTGCGAAGAGAAGGAAGATTATTACCATTATTATCATCATTGTTGCTTGTAGCCCAACCGACTCGCACACGGTCATGGGAAGAGAAGAGAGGTGTGCAGAGAAAGAAAAGTAGAAGGAAAAAAAAAAAAATAGAAAGCCAAATGGAAAACCTCGCCCTGTCCTGCTCACATTTGTTACCCGCTGTCAGCTTGGGGCTGGTGCTAGCTGACCGGCATAAACTTAAAGGTTCGGGTTTCTCTGTGGTGGAAGACCCGATGCGTGCGACCCACCAACTGTTAAAACGGACTTAACTGGTAATACTTGACGTTGACACTGATGTAGATACAACACAAAAAACACATGAGGTGAAACAAATAAGAAAGTGTAATGATTCTCAGATTTATTTCAGAATCGATAATTATGAAATATTGTAATTAAAATAGCCCCGCTTACTCGCATATGGTCATGGGAAGAGAATAGAAATGTGCAGAGAAAGAAATGTAGATAAGAGAGAGAGAAGGGAAAAAAAAACAACAGAAACACGCTGTAACTCCCGCCCTTGGTTTGATGAATTCACTGCTGACCACTGGTATGTCTTTTCTGTTGTGTCCTCCCCAGAACTACGAGTGGATCGTGACCCGCAACCAGACGTTGGAACAGGAGCTGGAGAGGCTGCGGCAGGAGAAGCAGCAGCTGCAGTCGCTGCTCAAGGCGCACTGTCAGGTGTGCACGTGCCCTCACGCCCTCACACTCCTCCCCCACGTGCAGGGCGACACGCCCACACGGCCCCTCAAGATGGATCCTGGTGAGGAAGAAGAAGAGCTGCCCCAGGCTTCGTCAGCGGGCTTTGTGGCTGGCGGGGCTGGGGCGGTGGTTTCGCGTGCCTCCAGTAACAAGTCCTGGCAGTTCGAGTCTGCAGAAGGCATGCTGACTCCCTCTGTAGGTCAGCCAGGCTACAGCAACAACAACATCCACAACCACCACCTACCCCAACCTGGCAGTTACCCGTCCACGCCTTTCTCCTCCCCCTCCCCCACCACCTCCACCACCACGGGCGATTACCACGCCCACAACGATCTCCACAATGCCTCCTCCTCCTCCTCCTCCCCAAGCTTTGTGAGCGGGTCCAGCACAGAGCCACTGTCGTCAGTAACGATGCAGGGGTCGGTGGGGGTAGGGGGTCCCCAGCCGCTGTACAGCACGGGCAGCAGCCTGACCAAGCTGGCCTCTGCACTGCCCCCTATCGGGCTGCACGTGCCCCAGGGGCCCGGAGCGCCCTCCGCCCTCAATCTGCTGGACGAGCTGACCTTCCTGCCTGGGGGACTCCGGCCCTGCGTCTTCTTCCACGAGGACGAGGCCGCCACCCCGCTCAGCGCAGACGGCCGCCGCAGCATCTCCTCCGTGTCCTCCGACGTCAGCAGCAACACCTTGTCCGAGCAACCCGGAGGAGCGGGGTGTTGTGACGTCACTGGAGGTCCTCACGACGAGGATCCCGGCGTCGGTCTCCCCGCCGTGGAAGACTTCTACGTCACAGATGACGTCACCACGGACGTGTCCCAGCTGCTGTCTCAGATCAACCAGAGCGATCTCCTGTTCCAGCAAGAGGATTGCGGAGGTCTGGAAGAGGTCTTCAGCGAGTCGGCCGTCGCCATCAACACCCAACACTTCCTCCACACCCTCTGAGCTGGCGGCACAAGTGAGGTTAACAACCTGTTTGCCTGCCGCGTCCTACAGGTCAGCTTACTCAGCACTGGGGCCTTAGTTTTGTGAATGTTTCCTCGATAGAGGGGGATCTCTGAGCGGTCCGCTCTCCCCAGACCAAGATACCACAACGGCACCACTGGGGACCCCTCAAAGTGCACGCAACGTTCACTTCACAAAGGGTCCCAGTCCGAAAGCCTTACTTGTAGCCTCGTGAGTCAAATCACGGACGAAGCTGACGCAAAGAAATTGGTGAATGAACACGCACACAAACTCTAAAAAAAAAACTAAGACTGTGAAAGAACCAAGAACGAAAGACAATAGCAAAACAAAGTTTAATGATGAAGTTTTGTGGATGACCATGTGCAGCAGGAAGCCTGTTCGCAGTCATTCTTTCCTCACAGACCTGGCGCAGACCAGTCCCGTTTTTCTTGCTCTATCCCTCGAGCTGTGAATTTGTTTTCTCGTTTGTTTGTTGTTGTTTTTTTATTTGTTTTTTGTTGTTTTTTTATATCAGTCGGGCGCCTGTAACCAGTCCTGTGCACCCCATGTTGTACTTGAGGCGATGGTAAGGGAACGCTACTTGTCTCTGTCGACTGCTGTTTGAGGAGCTGAGTCCCTTCAGCTCCGTGTAAAACGTGGTAATTTGGAAGTAAACTTTGTATGGCAATTGAACTATATCACTTCTTGCCTTCGGGTACAGATTTATGGACGTCAAAGAGCGCTTGTATTATACAATTACGATCTTGAAAAATGACAATATAAAGAAATTAATTTTTGCAACGTGTGCAAAAGTATTGCAAAGTTCAAAGACGGTTATTTCTGCTGTCATCTGCACACGCTAAAAATAAAATTGTGAAAATGAGCACGCCTCCCGCCGTATCGACTTGAGGGAGAAATAACCAAAACTATCGAATAAACAGGATTATGTGCTGTGCAGGAGAAAAGATTCAATCGTATAACGCGAGGAGGGTGATCATCATTTACGCCTCTTGCCCCGTCTGGGACACAGGCTACCAACAAGCTTTCTGCAGCCACCCCGGCCCTGTGCCAGTGGCTCCAGGAGGGTGGGTAGGGGTACAGCCTGTTGTGACTATGGACTGGCCGAGAGGCCCAAACACGGGCTGACAAACGTAACAGTGTGGGAATGGTGCTATGGGTGTACAGCTGAACAGGACCGTACGAAGACGAGTGGCCCCACAAGGTGCAATGCTGTAGCTGTGTTACTGAAGAGAGTTTTTGTTTCAGAAAACTTCAGTATTGAAAGACGATGGAGAGAGGTGCTTCGCATCCTCTCTCCGGAAAGATTTTTTTTTTTTTTTTTTTTTTAATGCGCTTGGAAAATTGGGTAAACTGTGTTGATGAAGAGGACCAACTTGGGTAAAGAAGGGATGGGGAACTCTCTCTCTATCACTCTCTCTCTCTGTCTGTGTCTCTAACACACAATACTTTATTCCTATACCTTCCTGATCAGTTAACTTGAAAACATGTTGCTTGTGTTTGGCATGTCTGTGAACATGACCATGTTGTAAAGGCTTTCATTTGGTACAGTGCAACTGTGAAATTATGTTCGGTAACTTGCAGCAATGTTTTTGTTTTTTTGTTGTTGTTTTTTAGTTGTGCAGATATTTAGCAAGATGAATTTCGAAGTACTCGTCATCTTAAGGGTTCGGGGAACTTTGCTATTAAGAACTCAAGTTCAGAGTCCTTTTTTTCCTTCTTTTTTTTTTTTCTTCTTCTTCTCCTCCTTCTTCTTCTCCTCCTTTTCTTTTTTTTATGCTGAAGCGCAGACCGAATGAATCGAGTTTAAAGAAATACGCAAAGTGTGGGAGAAGAAAGTTCGCGATGAAATTTTTCGATTTTTCGGAATGAAATATTTCATTACTGAACTCTACCCCCCTCGCCTCCTTCTTAAAAACTACACAATGACAACTGAACTGCTTTCTTCAAAGCGGTTGTTTTTAGTGGGGGGGTTTTTTCTTCTTTTTTTTTCCAGTTTATTTCTTGTTGTTGTGGGGGGTGGGGGTCGTAGTGCTGTAAGAACACACACCGTGCCTTTTAAACGTCGTGTAGTGTCATGTCTCCCCCGTCGTCTGTTCTTTTTAAGGAAAACATGGAGGGGGGTGGGGGGGCTGTTATTCTTACAGATAATAGGTCAACAGCTATACAGTGATCGATACAGACAGATTTTTTTTTTATTCTTACAGATAATAGGTCAACAGTTATACACTGACCGATACAGACAGATTTTTTTTTTTTTTTTTTTTTTGTCAGAACATATTTCTCAGTTTGAAATACAGGCAGCTCTTACCCCGGGGAGAGCGAGTCATCACAGTTCAATACCACCTGTATTATTTTTTTTCTTCCTGTCTGCAAGTGTAACTTCTACAGAGATGTGACAGGGACAACCTTTTGTTGCCGTGGGTTATTTTACATGCTCTATATGGGTGCTGCACACAAGACGTCGGTTTATCGTCTTATCTGAAAGACTAGCACCATGACTACCAATCAAGGTCCAGTGGAAGGGGGCGGGGGTAAAAATCCCGGGTCGTAACTGGGATTCGAAACGGTGAACTGGCAGAACTCTTAATGCAGAACAGTATAGTGGAATGCGATGCAGTGCAGCACACTACACGACAGTGCGGTTCAAGGCAGTGCAATTCAACATTGTGCAGTATTCAGTATAGTGCAGTACAGCATGGTATACTATACAGCGCAATGCGGCACAGTATAAATATTATGCAGTAAGATGCAGTGCGGTGCAACTGAACCCATCGCAGTCTTTATCAAACCTCTGAACATGCTTCACATAGCTTCCCTGATCACTACACTACACCACACCACCCATCCCACAGGACTACACCACACCACCCCAAACACACTACCGCACCACACGACACCTCAGCACCCCAAACACACCACACCACCCCAAGCACACTACCGCACCACACTACACCTCAGCACCCCAAACACACTACCACACCACCCCACCCCAAACACACTACCGCACCACACTACACCACCCCACCCCAAACACACTACCGCACCACACTACACCTCAGCACCCCAAACACACTACCACACCACACCACCCCAAACACACTACCGCACCACACTACACCACCCCACCCCAAACACACTACCACACCACACTACACCAAACACACCACACTACACCTCAGCACCCCAAATACACTACCACACCACACTACACCTTCAGCACCCCCAAACACACCACCACACCACACAACACCACTACATCCCGCGTCACCACCCAAAACCAGACAGCAGCAACCCAGAAACCACAGGGAAAAAATTACCATGCTAGGGGAGATTCAGTTTTCAGCTTCAATGTGTCTAAACAAGTTGACAATTCATACGCGCTACATCACACTTGCCTTAAAACAAAGACGTGGGTATTAGAGAGGAAGCGGATGCCAGAAAAATGACATGCGCATAAACACAGCGCGGTGGTTCGGCCTTGAGAGCCCACCCTAGGTATATACAGATAAAACGTTAACCTACAACGAATTAAAACCAATAAACAAATAAGCATGGCATACATTGAGGAAAGAGAATGAGGAAGAGGGGCTCGGGGTGTCTGACTGCCGCCAACCAGTATGCTTGTCAGTGAAGGGCTGTCACCTCAGTGAGAAAACACCGAGCTTCCACATCGGTGTATGTATCAAGTCACTGTTTATTTGAACTTCCAGGAGTTCTCCCCATTGGGATTGCATTACCGTTGTCTAGCAGAGTCAATGACATCTACACAAAAAGTTGGAAATGCCATTAAAGCTGCTGCCAAACTGATCCCTTTTCATCAAGGGTTCAGCAGTTATTGATAAACTTCTTCTACGTTTGTCGGCTGCAACCCCCACGTTCACTCGTATGTACACGAGTGGGCTTTTACGTGTGTGATTGTTTTAACCCCGCCATGTTGGCAGCCATACTCCACTTTCGGGAGTGTGCATGCTGGGTATGTTCTTGTTTCCATAACCCACCGAACGCTGACATGAGTCACGGTATCTTTAACGTGCGTTTTTGATCTTCTGTTTGCGTATACACACGAAAGGGGTTCAGGCACTATCAGGTCTGCACATATATTGACCTGGAAGCTCGGAAAAATCTCCACCCTTTACCCACCAGGCGCCGTCACCGAGATTCGAACCCGAGACCCTCAGATTGAAAGTCTAACGCTTTAACCACTCGATTATTGCGCCCGTCTTATTGATAATCAATCACACTCATTCACTCACTGTCCTACATGGTGTGTGTTTTGTCGTCACCGTGTCCAGCTAAAACCTGATCTCCACAAAGCGGTTCCTCCCAACCTTGATACCTCCAGTTGTGTTTGCTCAGTGGTCTCAGGAATAAGAAGTGGAATTTTCGGAATGACTATTAGTTTAGGAAAAACAACATATATATTTAAATTTTAAAAAAACGAAAATGTGTTGTGAGTCGATAACTGTTTCTTCATTCTCAAATTGTTTTTTTTCTGAAAGAATTCGCCATCTTTCGACTTGAATCTTTTCCCCTCTACCTATCTCTATCTCCATGTCTACCTCCATCCATCCATCGCAATTGTTTTCGTATCGATTTTAGTGTATTAAATTCTTCCTGTGTTCTTTTTTTTCATAAATGATAATAATGATGCTGTTCATCATGTCACCCCCTCCGCCACCTCTCTCTCTCTCTCTCTGTGCATCCGAGTCCGTCTTCCTCCCTCCATCACTACATTTTTGTATCGATTTTCAGTGTACTGAATTGTTCTTGTCTTTTTTATTCTCTCTGAAAATAATGATATTAATAATGGCCATGTCAAGATGCTTTACTCTATAACATTGTACAGTATGTTTCATACTTTTTGTCTTTCAAGCTTGGAAAATATCTTCCACCAGCACCACCACCACCCCCCACCTTACCCACCCCGTTTTCCTCCACGTCCTCTCCACTCCCTCCCTCAACCTCCCTCACCCCACCCCTTGAAGGACAAAGATAGAATCTTTTTTTAATGTGATGTTTCTGAACGAACAGCAGCCATTCTGAGCTTGTAATATGTGAATGTAGTCTTTTGCCTTTGAGTGTGCAATGCTGTTATGTCCTGGTTCCGACCGACTTTTTACACGCCACATATCATGCTGTTTTTCTCCTGCTCTCTTTCGGAATACAATTCTACTCTCATGCCGACTTTTTTTTTTTTTTTTTGCAGACTTGCCTCAACTATATATACATATATATATATGATATGTACGGCCTTTTTCTTTACTTTTCCCCCTGAAATTGTCTTATGTATATAGTACATGGAAACACGCATGTGAATGCTGCTTTTCAGTTATAGTTTTGTTCTTTTATGTTGTTTAATATATTCTGTATGCCATGTCAGTTAAACGATGGAATATTTCAGTGTTTGACATTTCAAGTATGTTACTGTTTTCAAACCGGTGTGAGTTTCTCTCGTTACCTCTGTCTTCTCCCCCCCACGCACCCCCCCCACCCCATCCCACCCCCATTCATGTTGGTGGTCCTACCCTTCGCTTCTATTTTACATTTGTCGTCATCTCTCTCCCTCTCCCTCTGTATGCGTGTGCATTTTGTGCGTGCCTGTGATGTTGCCCGACATCTTCGTGCCTCAAAATTGAAATAAATAAATAAATAAATGGGATAATCAAATAAATGAATAAGTATGTGCTGACAGAATGTGTGAATTTACACAGCATTCACAATCAACTACGGTGAAGCTAGTGACCCAAATATGCCAATCATTTTCTGCACTAAACCAGGAGGCCATTCCACTGAAAAGAAGGGGAAGTATCGTATTTGTCTTTGGGCGTGAAAGATGATTTATTCAACTGTGTAAACTACAGTTGAGAAACAGGGGGTGAAAATACACGCACGCACACACAGAGTCCGAGTTATTCAAAACATCCTAACTTGGAAATTCCGATTCATATTTTCTTTTATTGTGGTTGTGCTGGTCTGTCATCATTTCTCCTTCATACTGTGTTTTCTGTATTGTAGGCAGGTGTATGTACTTGTGCCAGCGTTCCATTTCCATAGGCCACTGCAAATATCTTGACCCTTTTTTTTTTCTTGTCTGTCGGAAAGGAAATTTTATATGATGTGTACTTGTGCCACCGTTCCATAGTCTTCTTTGCTTGCTACTGGTAAGCAAAGATGTGATTGATGCCTTATGTGAACCCAGGTGTTCACATTTTTTCCCTTTGGAAGAATGAGTACACTAGACTGGACACCTCACTATTTGACCATGTCTCCAATTCTAACGTTCGTATATAATTATGCGCGTGCGACATTTTTCTCAGATCTGTTGATATACAAATAAAGATTACTTTGATGAAAATATTTTCTGCTGAAAATTTAACCCCATCTGCAAAGTGTGTGTGCTTGAGAGAGAGAGAGAGAGCGTGCGTGTGTGTCTGTTCTCCCTCCTCTCTACCTGTGCTTGCGTTCGAGTGTGTGTGTGTGTCTGTGTGTATGTAATCGTGTGTATGTGTGTGAATGACCATTTCCAACCCATGTCACAGAGAGGCCGTTATTTTTTTTATATATTATTACGATGGTCAACACTGGAAACGAGACTATCTGGTGTTCTGTTCATCAACACATACATGTAGATGTAACGTTTGTTGTAAATTCACCAACACAAACCCTAACTACTTTCACTCACACTGTACTGTGAAAGGGAATGGGGCGAGGAGAGAGGAGCAAGTCATTCACTTTCTGTACAGTACGTGGCCACGAAAGACTCCTTATTTCTATGTTGGTAGGGTCTTTGGCCACAGCAAGAATTTCTCCAAAACTCTCATCGAAGATTTTGCGGCTACAGGGATTGGCGATCAAAAGGACGAAAAGAAGAACTGCTTGACAGGAGAAGTACGGACCGTTGGGAGAGATGGGAGGTCAAAACAACAGACATGTCCACAACCACAACACGCCCACATTTACAAACACAGACACGGACACAACACGCACACACACACACACACACACACACACCGACAGACCTGCAGCGAGCAGTGAGTGAGTCCTGACGGCCTCCCGGAGGTTGCCCACAGACTGACGGAGTGATGGTGTTGGACAGACACCGTGCTGTGTGCAGGTCACTGTGTCATCGTCACAGTCAGGTCCTCTGTCAGGGCCACTCTCCGCTGCTCTCTTCCGGCACGTGCAGCACGGCAGGTCGTTCTGTCTGCACAGTCACCACTGTCACTGTCCACACAACTCCAACTTTCTCCAGATAGGAAAATAATATATATAAGCTTAACTCAAGATTCAAGATTTTGTTCCAAAAAATCCCCATGGGGGCACATGGAAAAAAAAAGGTCAAAAAGCAGACAATAGATGGCGACAAGGTGTGGCAATGTTACACAGAACATGACAGACTTGTAATTAAGTGAATGAAATAATGTTTATGTTTAGAGTATTATCTGAACACAAAGCATCTGATTTCACATAACGCAAATTGCACAAACAATAACTACCCCAAAGTGTATAGAAATCTAGCCGAGTGGAATGGTAATATTTCAAAAATGTTGCATGATAATTTTTATAAATTTTGAAAGTTTCAATAAAGATGCTTTCTTTTTTGTCGTAAGCAACTGCGAGAACTTCAAAGAGAAGTTGGACTACAATTCCCACGTTTACTCGCAAGCACACAAGTGGGCTTTTACGTGTATGACCGTTCCCCCCCTAGCCCCCCTCCCCCGGCCATATAGGCAACTATATTCTGTTTTGGGGGGTCGAAGCTCTTCAAACAGTACGTTTCCGAGTCATAAAAAAAAGAAATGTACAGAAACTGGAATAAAACAAAATTTCACAAAAATCTGTTGTGAAAGTATGACAATCATCGTCATCACATCATCATAAATCAATATGGAAGGAAGGACAAAATAAAACAACACCACAATAGGCTTCTGGTGGGGTGTCGTGTCATATCGGTTCAGGTCGGGTAGCACTCCCTATGTCGGGTTGGGTTCACTCGTACCTCAGTGTACACTCTGCTGCTGACCTGGATATCATCAGTCAGCACGGCAGACATCGGCGAAACTTCTTCAACTGTGGAGATATACACAATCTGTGTTTGCACATTTCTTCTGTCTTTGCTGCTGTGTGCACATGTCAAGTGACTGGTATAAGGACTTCCTTTTTTGAGAAAGTGTCTGGGTTTGTTCCAATGTACCTTTTATTTACCTGTGTGCTAGCTGAATCGGTAGCGTAAGTAGCACTGGCTTGAAGTTGTGTACCTTGTGAATGGAGAGAGTTACCACGCTTTACTATTTGTGGAGATCCACATGACGATTAAATGGGAGGGAAGGGGGGCGGGGAGAACACAGACGAAACTTCAAACTTGTGACACATTTTTGAAAGGAAAGCGAGCCACCCGTGTCGCTATGCTGTGTGAAAACTGAGCCAAACTTTCTCTCTGGAGTGCGCGCTGCCCGAAATGTCGTAAATTACGATGTAGGGTATTTCAGTGACTGGTGTGGTGGTGATGTTCCGCTCAGTGAAACATCTGTCACATCTGTCAACTGTTCTGTCCCCCATATACACACACACATATAAATGTGTGTGTGTGTGTGTGTGTGTGTGTGTGTGTGTGTGTGTTAAAACCGAGAGCCAAAAGATCTGGAGGAATCCAATCGCTATAAAAAAAAAAAATTAAATGTGTATCCAGTTCGCAATGCACAGGTTTGTCACGAGTATCGGAAATGTTACAGCCATTCTCACAATGACTATACACCCATATTCATGCTAAAGATAGGAACAGTCATGGACAAAGTTTGCCAGTCTTGCCTACAAATCTTCGTCTGTATATCAGCTAGCTGGGAATGGCTTTTAGTCAATGTATGTAGGATGTATGTATGTATCCATGTATCTATTTCTGTATCTATGTATGTATGCATGAAACTAGGGGGAAGGGGTACATAAGCAGATCTGCTGACATAGTTAATTTGAGAAAAGAAAACTTCATTGGTACGGTTGCATTATGCGTTCCAACGGTGCCGCTGAAACAATCCTCCCTGGAACTACTGAGGGAAGAAGACGGAGCGGAAGACGGGGGGAAAAAACCAACAAAAAAACGATGGACATTGCAGGATGGACAGAAAATAAACCACCACATTTCCACACTCAGCCTTTGACACACAACCATCGGACCTGGAGAATCTGGTGAACAGTTCCTCTGTGTGGTGCCGCAATGACTCTTCACAGAGTTAAGGGAGATGAGAACAGTTTTAGGTGTGGACTTGATGATCATAGCGTTTGCCGTTTCCCTGCGTGGAGCTGTTGAATATTATATGGACAGCATCATGTTATGCAAATGGCTGACAAGACATGGACTATTGTTTGTTTGTTTAATTTTTTTCCGTTTTAAGTTCTGTTGTGATTGTATCAACTGTCATACAGGCGTATATGTGATTAACCAAGTATTCTCCCATTCACACACACACACACACACACATATATATATATATATAGATATATATATATAGCGCAAACATATACGTCTGTAAATGCGTACACCTAAAAAATGTATATATACACAAACGCCCGCATGTGCGCACACACACACGCGTGCGCGCGCACACGCACACACACACACACACACACACACACCAACGTCACCACCACGCCTCACTACCTCGCCACCCCCATCTTACTTCCCACCCACCATCCCCTAGACTCTTTGAAATCAGACCTGGGAAACACACACACACACACACACACACACACACACAACCATCACGCGTCGTCTCCATGGAAACCGGGAATCAACATGAAAAGGTCAGCAACACGCGATCCCCCCAACACATGACTTGCCGCGCACAAGACACAGACAGACAGGCAGGATGGCTTACACCGCACGTGCAACCAGAGCTCACGGCACAGCACGGCACTGCCACCTTCCTCTCTGTCAGCACGGGGCATTTCCATGGGCGGGGCGCTATCAGAATACCTGCCGGCTGAAATCTATCACATCGAAGCATGGAAGAAAAACTATCGAAGACCTTATTCTTTGACGTAAAGTGAAAGGAAAAAAATGAAAGAAAAAAAAGAGTGAGAAGAAAGCAAAACGAGCACAGAATGTTGTAATTCACCTGCCAGAGTACGTATATAAATTTTATGTGTTACTTACTCGGCTAATGCATATCACATTGTTGTTTAACATCAGACAGCAACAAGAAGAGAAAAAAAAGGGGTAGGGTATGGGTGGGGGGTTGTGGGCGGTTGATGTCAGGCGCGAAATGGTGATTTACCAGCCACGGTGTATGTTCCTTGTTCAGCTAATGTGTGTCACGTTGATTCTTAACATAGCGAGCAAAAATGTCACATGGGGATGGTATTTTATGAGTTGAGGGGTACATACACATGTAAGGGTTTCAGGTGGAGGTAAGGAAAAAGTGTGCGAAGCTGTCTCATTAAGAAGCTGACTTTGTTTGACCCAGTTAAATCACCGGAGAGGATGAAAACAATACATTTATTGTATTATTGGCAGTGAAGCAATAAACGGAAATGGTGGTGATGGTGGTAACAATTTTGATGATCATGATCATGCCTTGATGATCATGACGACGACGACGACGATGATGATGATGACGACGACGACGACAACGATGATGATGATGATAATGATGATGATGAACAGAAGTAGAAGGAGAAGGAAAAAAACGAAGAAGAGGAAGAATGTGATGAAAAAGTAAATGTATGAGTATGAGGAAGAGGAGGAGAACAAGAGGAAGAGGAAAAAAGCTTGATATATGAGAAGAAGAAGAAGGAGGAGGAGGAAAAGGAGGAGGAGGAGCATCAAGACGCGGGAGAAACACTGTTGGAATACATGTTGTACAGATCTATCCAGGTGCTTCACAAAATGACTTATGTTATCTGGTAAGACGAAAGATGATGACCCTGATAAAAACATTTCTCTTCCACAGTACAATGTGGTTTCCTGTTTGCAATCATTTTGTTCACCCAGCACTTTCTGGTCACGAAGTGAACAGCTTCAACAGAAAGACAACATCTGAACTTAAGACATCAACAAGTGACGCCACAGAACAGACAGGATGTGAATTTAGTCAGACCTACAAACCTTGCCGGAGTAACTTGTAGCATCAGACAATGCACCAAATCCATGTTTTACATCTGACACACCCCCTCCCCCCACATCCCCCATGCCCCCTCAAATCCCTGTCTGAAGAAGGATTCTGATCGACCCCCACTGAGTTTCGCTTTGGTGTAAACGAAATGAAAGTAAACTAGCGTTCTCGGTTTGGTTTGGAAAACTGCCCACGTTTGTCAGTTCTGATGACCAGTTACGTCAGTTAACAGTCTGCCCATTATATCATTACGATTCAAGAAAGAAATACTTGGATAAATATATTTGGTGTCATTTCTCTTACAAAGCGAAAGCTGAACTGTGACCACAGCGCTTACCTGCCATCTAACGTATGAAGACAAACTTTGACCAGAGTGCTTACCTGTCATCTAACGTATGAAGACAAACTTTGACCAGAGTGCTTACCTGTCATCTAACGTATGAAGACAAACTGTGACCACAGCGCTTACCTGCCATCTAACGTATGAAGACAAACTGTGACCACAGCACGTACCTGCCATCTT
>NC_134879.1:18783735-18791235 GCF_041734735.1 Babylonia areolata
ATGAGGACTGGAAAAAAAAGGGGGGGGGGGGAATTATCTGAATTTGGGATCAAATCGTTCGCTTTGAGTAATAAACTTGTGAACAGTGAACTCTCTTCTACAATACATATGGATTGTTACATACATGTATTAAAAGGACACGAACCAGGACGAACAGACGACCCTCTGATAATAAAGTTGTGTGAGTGAGCTAAGCAATGGCAAAAACTAATTACAAAATATAATTCTGACCATTTATCCTTTACAGAGAGAGAGAGAAACAGAGACAAAAAGAAAGAGACGGAGACACAGGGAGAGACAGAGAGTTTCCTTGAGACAGAGAGAGACAGAGACAGAGATACAGAGAGAGACAGAGATACACACACAGAGAGAAAGACAGATAGACATACTGAAACAGAGGCAAAGACACGGAGATGAAGATAACTGTTTTTATCAAGACATGTTGTTTGCTAAAGTTTCCCCCTTTTCTTTATTGAACGCTGCATTTTGTCTGGTTTCTTGACGGGCGCAATAGCCGAGTGGTTAAACGTTGGACTGTCAATCTGAGGGTCCCAGGTTCGAATCACGGTGCACGTGACGGCGCCTGGTGGGTGAAGGGTGGAGATTTTTACGATTTCCCAGGTCAACATATGTGCAGACCTGCTAGTGCCTGAACCCCCTTCGTGTGTATATGCAAGCAGAAGATCAAATACGCACGTTAAAGATCCTATAATCCATGTCGGTTCAGCGTTCCAGCGTTCGGTGGGTTATGGAAACAAGAACATACCCAGCATGCACACCCCCGAAAACGGAGTATGGCTGCCTCCATGGCGGCGTAAAAACGGTCATACACGTAAAAGCACACTCGTGTGCATACGAGTGAACGCAGAAGAAGAAGTAGTCTGGTTTCTTGATATGAAAATGTTCAGACCAAGACACGGTGGATCGGGGGTCAGGGAGTAAAGTAATCAGCAGTGGGGTCTCCTTGTCGCTGTAATTGCTGTTGTACTGATGTTTCGTTTCTCTCTCTCCCCCCCCCCCCCCCCCCCCCCCCCCCCCCCTCGCCATGCACTAAATGGCCCAAACCGCGGGTACGTACGTACCCCCCCACTGACTCTGGTTTGCCTGTCCAGCTGTCAGTGGTGCGGAACGGATCCACTTTGGTTAGACACGCTGCTCGGACGGACAGCCCTCGGTTCACACTGTTGTCACTGGACCATGGGGACTCTGGCAGGAGGGAGGGTAGGAGGACACGTGTGTGAGATGATTTGTTGTTGGGTTGCGGTTTTTTTTTGGGGGGAGCATGGGGAGGAGAAGTGGTATGGGAGGGTTTGGGGAGTGTGTGGGGTAGTTAAGGTGGGTGTTGATGGGGGTAAGGTGGGAGGCCAAATATAGAAGCTGGTTAGAATGACAAGAAGAAGGAAGAGGAGGAAGAAGGGGAAGAACGAGGAGAGGGAGAAGAAGAAGAGGAGGAGGAGGGGGAGAAGAAGAAGAAAAAGAGGAAGAAGAAGAGAAGGAGGTGGTGGTGGTGGTGGAGGAGGAGGAAAAGCAGAAGAAGAAGAAGGAAGGAGGAGGAAGAGGAGGAGGAAGAAGAGGAGGAGGAGGT
Source organism: Babylonia areolata (assembly GCF_041734735.1). Classification (NCBI taxonomy): domain Eukaryota; kingdom Metazoa; phylum Mollusca; class Gastropoda; order Neogastropoda; family Buccinidae; genus Babylonia; species Babylonia areolata. Next base: position 18,785,321 of record NC_134879.1, read on the forward strand.
GGTGGTGGTGAAGAGGAAAAGCAGAAGGAGGAGGAAGAAGAAGAAGAGGAGGAGGTGGTGGTGGTGGTGGTGGAGGAGGAGGTAAAGCAGAAGAAGAAGGAGCTGGAAGAAGGAAGAGGAGGAGGAGGAGGGTGAGAATTAAAGGTTAAAGGCCCTTTTACGGCCTTCAGGGCGGTGAACATACCCACTGTGCCTTGGTCTCGGCATAGGAAGGCGAGGCCTAATCCTCTCCTTCCAAACCTTTAACCTCCCCCAAACCTAAGTCATACACACATTCACACCTGGATGGAGTGGGGAAAATCGGAATGAAGTGCCCCAGTTCCCACACAACTGACACAACGCCAGGCCGATACAGGGCCTCGAACCCTGGTCACTGGTGAACACCGGATCAGTTACATGTCCAACGCCTTACCGGCGTTCTGTCACGTCGCCTCCAGGAATAACGAAGACAACAACAACAACAACAACAACAACAGAGCTACTACTAAAAATAATACTGACGATACTGATAGTAATACTAATGATAATACTATCAACCATAACAACAACAACGACAAGAAATGTATTCATTTAACTTAAGTTTTGTGCAGAAACAAATCAAGTCGCTTTGGAACACACACATAGATCCGCGGAACTCTGAAACGAAGGGGCGACAATAAGACATAAATGCACAAGACAGATAGCCAGAGAAACTATATGATAATAGACGGGAAAAAGGATATGGCAGAATACTCTCTCTCTCTCTGTCTCTCTAATTAAATGTGTATGTGACGGGCGCAATAGCCAAGTGGTTAAAGCGTTGGACTGTCAATCTAAGGGTCCCGAGTTCGAATCACGGTGACGGCGCCTGGTGGGCGAAGGGTGGAGATTTTTACGATCTCCCAGGTCAACATATGTGCAGACCTGCTAGTGCCTGAACCCCCTTCGTGTGTATATGCAAGCAGAAGATCAAATACGCACGTTAAAGATCCCGTAATCCATGTCAGCGTTCGGTGGGTTATGGAAACAAGAACATACCCAGCATGCACACCCCCGAAAACGGAGTATGGCTGCCTACATGGCGGGGTAAAAACGGTCATACACGTAAAAGCCCACTCGTGTGCATACGAGTGAACGTGGGAGTTGCAGCCCACGAACGCAGAAGAAGAAGAAGAAAAATGTATATGTGTTACTATAACTGATGTAAATTAGCAAGGACAGGCTGGAAGAATAGGCTATGCCTAAAATCTTAATCCTTGAATGAAAAACGTTTCGAGTTCTGAGTTCTCTCTCTCTCTTTCTCTCTCTCTCCTGTTTCCCCCCTTTCTCTTTTTCTATATCTTCTTAACCCCTCCCCCCCCTCTCTCTCCCTCTTATATATATATATATATATATATATATATATATACCGCTCTCCCTTCTCTGTCATTTTGTTCAGGGACCGTGAACAAGACACACCATGATAGTATCGCCATGACATTGTCGCACGTCAGTCGACGCGAGCACAGTGTAAGCCAACCATCCTGACTTGTGTTCCTGGGGTATATATATATATATATCCCCCCAACAATACAAGGACTGTCGGATGCCCCTAGAACACCACTCTCAAGTTGAACTGGTGAGGAAAACAGGAGGTGGGATCGAGGAGGGCAGTGGTGGTATCCCTCCAATAAATATGGGTAGCTTCTAGAGGCGATTGAATGCTTCTTTACCACCACCATTCAATCTGTAGGCCTAAGCACTCACGCACGCGCGGTCACACACACACACACACACACACACACACACACACAGTCAGGCGCCACCTACGCAAGTGCACGCGCGCGCACACGCGCACACACACACACACACACACACACACACACACACACATGCCGGCTTGATTCCTGCACTGAGGAAACACACGAGGAACGGAAGGGGGAGTCCATGGAAGAGAAGTGACTGCCAAACAGCGGGAGAGAAGACGTGAGATCAAGGGAGACAGTGAGAGACAAAGGGTGTCGGGCAGAAGGATGTGGTGGTCAACCACTTTATGAAGGAGCGATACTCACAAGTGTAACAGAAGGACGTGGTGGTCAACCACTTTATGAAGGAGCGATACTCACAAGTGTAACAGAAGGACGTGGTGGTCAACCACTTTATGAAGGAGCGATACTCACAAGTGTAACAGAAGAACGTGGTGGTCAGCCACTTTATGAAGGAGCGATACTCACAAGTGTAACAGAAGGACGTGGTGGTCAACCACTTTATGAAGGAGCGATACTCACAAGTGTAACAGAAGAACGTGGTGGTCAACCACTTTATGAAGGAGCGATACTCACAAGTGTAACAGAAGGACGTGGTGGTCAACCACTTTATGAAGGAGCGATACTCACAAGTGTAACAGAAGGACGTGGTGGTCAACCACTTTATGAAGGAGCGATACTCACAGTGTAACAGATGACAATCAGATGAAATAAAATTGAAATAAATCAAATTAAAAAACAGAATAAAACAAAAAGCACTCAAATCATGTTCGTACAAATCTACAAACCCACTCATCAGACTCGCAGGCACATGCACACACATACGCGCGCATACGCACACACACACACATACGCACACACACGCAGATGCGCGTACACACACACTCACACACACACACACACACACACACATGTAATGTGTGCCTGCAAGCATGCATGGGTCTGTGCGTGCGTGCCACACGGAGAAGAAAGAAGGAAATGACAGAAAAGAACTACCCCCCCCCCCCAAAAAACAAACAAACAAACAAACAAACAAAAAAAAGAAAAACAAGAAATCGACAGAAACCAATAAAGAAAGAACAATTAAAAAATAATAATAACTAAATAAATAATTAGTTAATTAATCAAATGATTAATTAATTAATTGAAAAAAACGAAAAGAACAATAGGAAGACCGAGAGAAACAGAGAGAGAGAAAAAAAAACAGAGAGAGAGAGAAACAGAGAGAGAGAGAAACAGAGAGAGGGAGAGACAGAAACAGAGAGAGAGAGAAAAACAGAGAGAGAGAGAGACAGAGAGACTGTGCGCACAAAATGACGCATCTCCTCATGTTCGCACGGTGTGCTAAGCAGACTGTGAACACTCGAGTAGAGCACGAGAGCACGTGAGCGCGTGCACGTCACCGATCACGTGCCTGACTTTCGCTCCGTCATGCTTGTACCAAGGTACGTGGGCCTGTGAATGCACATTTACCTACAAAGTTGTATATAATATGGGAGTGCAGCGCGTGCACTCTTTTAAGTTGATGGGAGCACGAGGTACATGACAGGAGATGAAAGATGAACAGCTACGATCTCTCTCTCTCTCTCTCTCTCTCTCTCTCTCTCCTTCCCAGTCCAAGAATAGATCTTTTCAAATCAAGTCTCATTTATCGAGGAGGCTGTTTATGGAATAATATCTCATCCAGTTTTAATGCGCAGAAAAGCATTCAAGCATCAATAGGAAAAATACACATACACCTGATTGACAAATATGGCAACAGTGCTACTTGATTTTGCTCCATCAAATACACGCATATTTTTACCTCTAACCACCATTGCTGTACTTAACATATAACTTCAGTCACATTCCTGCATACTTCGTTGTTGTTGTTTTTTTGTCATTTGCATGTTTCTTAATGTGATGTTTGTATCGTGATTATGTACAGGTCTATGTTTATGTACGTATATGTCATGCCCTTATTTTTATAACTCTTTGTTCCTTTGTGGATATTTTGATTTTCTCTTTGCCCCGAGGACTGGATGCAAAAAAGCACAAGTATGCTCTCTCTCTCTCTCTCTATCTCTTCCACACACACAAAACCACACACACACACACACACACATGATCAACGGTAAGCGGCTCGTCGCACAGAGAGAGAGAGAGCTCAGACACTAATTGTCCGTAATGAGCTCCCCTCCCTCTCCCAATCAACACCCCAATCCTACCTCCACCTCTCTCCTTCTCTCCCTCATCCCCCCCCTCTCTCTCTCTCTCTCGCTTTTCGTTCATGCTTTAATTGGCTACTCTCTTGATCAACTCGCACGCGCTGACCCCGGCTGCCAGAGTAGATTGAAGGGGGGGGGGGGGGGGGGGGGCGGGATGAGGGGGCAGAAGGGGAACAGGGGGGCGGAGGGGGGGGTTCAGTCCGGGAGTCAAGTCAGTCAGCTGGTTGGTGTCAGTCGGTCCGTCAGTCAGTCAGTGGCTCAGTTCATCAGGCGGAGGGTGTGGGCTTTTAGTTCGGTAAGTCAGGGCTCGTAGGTTATGAACAAGTGCGCATGTATGACATGTATGTTGTAGCCGCTTGCACCGGCTGCTCATCGTCTGTCTGTCTCTCTCCCACCCTCTCTCTCTCTCTTCTCTCTCTCTCTCATTTATCTGTACAAAGCGTTTAAGTTTCGATCCACTCTTACGTCGTAAAATTAATTTATTTAAGCTTGTGCCGCTTCTGATGACAAGTGTATAATTTTACTGAGTTTAGTTAAATATACGTGTGTACTACTACTGCTGTGTACTACGTAGCTAATTTATATTGCTTAACAAAGTATGATATTTTTCTTGCTTATTTTTTTTTTCTTCTCAATTATGTGTTTTTTTCTGACACCCTTTCATGAGGGGCAATGGCCTATGTGAATAAACCATTCATTCATTCATTAATTCTCTCTCTCTCTCTCTGTGACAGTGAGATCGTGATCTGTGGAAGAGATAGTGCGCGCACACGTGCGTGCATGCCTGCGTGCGTGCGCGCGCGCGCGCGTGTGTGTGTGTGTGTGTGTGCGTGTCTGAGAGACACACAGAGAGAGACAGACAGAGACAGAGTGACAGAGAGAGAGGAAGACAGACATACAGGCAAATATATACGGAGAGACAGAGATGAGCCAATCCCCACACACATCGATTCAAACTATCGACAACCTGGTGGAACTTAAGGGCAAAAGCCATCAGGTCGTTACCCTCAACTCTCCTGCGTGGACTGTATTACTTCTATTGTGCGTCACCCACCTAAATTTAAATCAAGCGTACGTCTGGGTTTGTTTTTGTTTTTTTTGTTGTTTTTGTTGCTGTTTTTTTGTTGTTGTTGTTTTTTGTTGTTGTTGTTTTTTGCTGCTGCTGGTTTAAACATTATTAACATCAAGAAACAAGGTGAAATACAACGTTCAATTAAGAATCTTGAGCAACAACAAGCCTGAGCTTATATCGTGCTCGTTCATGTGTAACAAGCTATATACAACACGCAATGGCGAAAATACACACATTATATGATAATGAAAAGAAAGTTGAAGTGCAAGACAAAACGTAACTAAACAAGAAAAACAAAACAAAAAACGCCAAATAAAAACAAACTTCTGTTACTGCAACTACCACTGACAACAACAATAATTATATTAATGATAACAATAATACTAACATAGTAACAACAACAATAATACACTAGAAAGTGATCATCATCCAAGGAGTAATGTAATGGGGGGAGGGGGGAGGGGAGAGAGAGAGAGACAGAGACAGAGAGAGACAGAGACAGAGAGAGATTACAGAGTGTAACCGGGGCCATTCATCAAAATAAATTTTCTATATTACTGCAGAGAATATTTCATTGTGTATCTTTTAAGTGTTGAATCTTTTTGATTCCCCAACAAAGTCTTGCACAGTCAAGAATATGTGTTCATTCTCAAGGGAACTAATAACTGGGTCACCTCGTGATAAAGTATTTACGTTTGTACTATTTACAGGGAGAGTAGCAATTGTGTTCTGTCTTATATTGTTGTAATTTGGGCAGTGTAAAAGAAAGTGTTCGACTGTCTCTGCAGGATATCCACAAGAACAATTTGTATCCAGTCGAAGATGACGATCAAACAAATCTTGGCTAAGATTACTCATATTTAAGCGAAGTCTACAATGATGAATTTGTTCTTCTCTGTTACCAATGTAATA